>NW_027150590.1:437500-585000 GCF_001643675.1 Monocercomonoides exilis
ATTTCTTTGTTTTCCACTTCTCTTGAAAGAACGCTTTCATTTTTAAAGCTCCATAACTTGCATATAAACGACGGATTCGAAGAAAATGAAGACGGAATAACTTTTCAAAAAAAAAAAAATACGTTAAAAAAAATATTTAACAGCAGTTAAGTGCACAATTTTTAAACTCCACAGCATACAAAAATCGAAATATTTCCTGGAAAATACAGGACAATCAGAAAATTCGCTTGGAGGAGAAAACAAGAAATTTGGGTTTGAGGAGTTTGTTTGGATTGCAAATGAAATACACGTTTTTAATGGTTGCTAAAATGTGCCAAATATAGAAATAGCAAACATTGATTTTTGTAAAATCACAATTTTATTCTTAAATCATCAAAATATTCAAAAATGAGCAAACTTTTAATTCCACTCCAACAAGACTTATTCGGATAATATCCTGGAAATTTCTTTGCGCACATAAATCCGAATAATGCATGTGCTATTGAGGTTAGATTGATTTTCCAAAAAAATTGATTTTTGAGTCAACTTTAGAAAACGGTTATTCGCCTAACTATAATGGTATCTGACCCTTCATTTAAATTTTGGTGAATCAGAATCAAATATTGTTATTGTTTTTCGTTTAGGAATTTGTGAGGTTTTTCGAATTTTAATGAAATGAGATATAACGATATTTATGATTTATTATCCGTTAAATGAAACAAAAATTTATCATATATTTTGACAACTTTTTGATTTATAGAATTTGTATTTTTGATAAAAGCAATGATTTTATTCTTATTATTATCCATACAAATTTGTCGCGCGACAGACTTGAAGGACTTTGATCTGAGCAACCTAACGAGAGAACTGTTTTCAATAATATTTTTTCGATTTCTAAATGTATTTTTCTCTTCTCATATAGGGATGATCCTTACACATTCACAGATAATGAAAAGGTTGTCCGTTTTAATTTCCGGGGGAAAGTTGGGTTAAGAGATGACATTACCACATGTGGAGATGATGATTGTATTTTCCAAGTTATTTATGATACTGAACCCCCCCTTTGCGATTGTTATGGGGTTCTTTCAACAGAAGAACCAGGCTTTTTTCCAGATGATAAAGGAATCATTTTGAATTGTTTGCTTTACCAATTTCACATTTTTATTTTTAGAAATGACATTTTTTTAGATGAATATCGTGGAGAATATTGGAATAGGACTGCTGAGCTGGATTTTAAGTGCAGTAAATCGGAAAAAAGTCCCTTTGCAACATTGATATCAAAGTGTGAAACGAATTATGTCTGAATTTTAAAGGATTTAATTTAATTTGATCATTAAAGTAATCGAATAATTATTGAATGGAATCATCCTCAAGGTTGTCCCAAGTCAAAGCCGGATCCTAATCCTGATAATCCTAATGATCCAAATAAGAAAAAGGATTCCAAGAAAAAACTTAGTTTTGGATCAATAATGTTGATTATCTTTTCTGTTCTCCTTGTTGTATATTTTGCTGCTGGAATTCCTTTAATGGTGTGAAATCGATGTGTATTTTTAAAAAAAAACAAAAAATTAATTATAATTGTTGTTATTTTTAATAATCATGTTGGCATTTTATTTTATGTTATTACTACTGAAATTTTTGTATTGTAAATGAACAAATTGATGAATTTAGCACTTTGCCTTCAAGAAAAGTGGGTTGGAAATGATTCCTTTCATTGGCTTTTGGAAATGTTTGCCTGGGCTTGTAATTGACGGAGTTAAGTTTTGCTTGTCCCCTTGTATAAAATCAAAAGGGGGATATACTAATGTTAAAGATTAAAGATGTAACTGTTGATAAGTTGTTTGCATTTCACATCTTTCTTACTTTATTTCTTTCTTTCTATTTGATATTTCGTTTTTTGTTTAACTTTGACATGATAGATGAACGTTCCTTTTAAGTTTTTAGAAATTTACAAATTTTTATATCTTTTTCAAATTCATATAAATTAATTTCATATTTATCTTTTCCTGTATTTTAATATATTTTTCAGTTTGTTTTTCAAACGAGAGTAAGTATCTTTTTATTTGGATTTGTTATGTGCTTTTCTTTTTAAAAATTATGTGAATAAACACAACAAAATTGAAATGATTAAGTCTTTTGGGTGAGCGTTGTGAATGCATAAAACATCGACTTTGGGATTTGAGATTTGAGATTTGAGAATAATTCGAGCACAACTTGTTTGTTTGGGGAGGAAAAATGTTCCAATTTCAACATAATTGTTTTTGATAGACGAAAGAAAGATGGATGTTCGTTGAGAAGATCATTGAATATTGGTGATCATCCTCATTGTCCTTATAAATTCAGTATCAAAAAAATATACACAATGCTCAACCCTAACCCCCAAACTACTGTGCAGAACTCAAAGAAAACATGAGATTAAAATAGAGTTTGTTAAAGAATCGTTTTTCCAAAATCCTCAAAAATTCAACAAGAAAGGACTCAAATAAAATTTATTATTTCGAGCTTTGATTTTTTCTGTCAAGCTTTTTATTCACAAAAAAGAAAAAGTTTGTTCGGTAAACATTTAAAAAAATATTGTTTTTTTCTTTTCAAATGGGTGATTATTTTTGAAATCATATCTTTTTTCGGGGTGTTGATTTTTCAAAGATTGTTTGTTTTTTGAAAGAAAATTTTAATTCAAAAGAGAAAAAGCATGATAATTGTTTTTTGAAACAAATGTTTTTTCCGAATTGAAGATTTAAATGCATTCAATAAGCCTTTTCACTTTTCAATTTTTATTCTATTGATATTCAAGAAATATTTTTGCACCAAAATTTTTGAATGAAGTAATATGATTTCAAAAATAATCACACAAATTTTTAAATTGTGAAAACCTGGTCGATTTGAGTTTTTTTGAAATATGACATTTTTTCCAGACCAATTCAATTCAGAAAAGACAAATAAAAGTTGAAAGTGAATGTTTATTCATCACTTTTCACCAAATTAAAAGAATGAAATTTTGTTTATATGATAAATTCTTGTTTATTATTTTAAATAATTTTTATTTATCTATTTTTAGTTAGCGTTAAAAATGGTGAACACTTTTCCTAACTGTGTACAGTCGCATTATCTCAGCAACCATTGATAGTTGCTTTTTGACAATTAACCCAATTATTCCCTCAATGAATATGAACTTATAAGACATACAGAAATGAAACAACTTGCTCTTCAAAATCAAGAAAATAGCATTTTTAATTTTCGGAGAAACCCAAAGAAATTAAAATCTCAAATTTTCTCCGAAAATTTTTAATGTATTTTTTCATTATTCTTGGGAGCAAATTGTTTCATTTCTGTATGTCTTATAAGTTCATATTCATTGAGGGAATAATTGAGTTAATTGTCAAAAAGCAACTATCAATGGTTGTTGAGATAATGCGACTGTCCACAGTTATGAAAAGTGTTCACCATCATTAACACTAACTGTACACTTTTTTCAAAGACTCTATTTCTTAATATAACTACAGATTTTCATATTTTCAAAATAATTTTTTATTAATGAGATTTTTGTTAAATATTTGTTTCTGCAATAACAACATCACAAACAACGAGTACTGAAAGTTTCGTTCAATTTTTCAAAACCCCATTGAGATAATAATTCTGATCAAAACTTGAACGAAAGTGTGATTTCAAAAAGAATCAGCCATATATATATATATAAGTTATCAAAACTATTGCACCAAAAATTATTCAAAATCGAAAAACTTTCAATCAAAGTCGAAAGTTCAAATAACTTCAAATTTTCAAAAAGTTGACAAAAATCAATAAAAGACAAAAAACATTTTTATTGTTAAAATTTCAATGATACTGTTATTTCTCCAAGTTTTCATCTTTTTTCTTGCATATGTCTAAATTTTTTTGAAAAGTTCATTTTGTTCAATTTTCAAATTTTTTGAAAATTTTGTTTTTCAATCAAATTTCTGTAACCGCTCACGAAACTTCACTAAAATGGAAACACAAAAATTGTCCAAATTTTATACACTTGTCAGGAAAATTTGGTGAGTGGTAACAGAAATTTGATTAAAATATATAATTTATATTCAATTGGCAAATTATACAAAAGGAACTTTTCAAAAAAATTTTGACAAATTTTTGGGCTTCCTTTTGTCCAATTGCAAAATTTTAAAAATGAGAGAAATACTGACATATTTTTATCATATTTCAATTGAAAGAACACAACTATTTAAAAGATTTGCTAAAAAACTCTTTTGTTTATTTTACGAATTTCATGAAGAATGATAAGTGCAGAATTGACTCCGTTATTATGTGTTTTTTTATCACAAAATACTCATCTCTTTTGAAATGAAACGAATGTTAAAAATCTTGTTTCGAATTGTATTTTGAGTTCGTTTTTGGTTTGACAATTTTTTTGTTCGCAGTAAACATTTTCACAAATATTGTGAAATTTTTTCTTTAATATGGGGGAAAATATAAACTTTTAAGCTTTTTTTGCACAAAGGACAAAAAAATTGCTTCACTCATAACTTTATTTCGCTTTCTCAGATTTCAAAACAAATTTGATTTTCATATCCGTAAACAGGTATCGTTGAAATCAAAATATAAAGTTTTCCAACAATTCACGAATGTCAAAAAATAAACACAATTTTTTTGTGTTTTTTGAAGAAATAAAAATCAATGATAAGTGCATAATTTTTCAATGAAAATCCCTGAAGCAGAATATTTAGCCCCATATAAGAATAAAAATTTTCTTCACTTGAATTATCTTTACAAAACATTAATTTTTCATTATTTAAATTTCGATTTCTTTTGAAAGTTTTTCGATTTCGTTTGTTACTTTTTCGTCGTTGAATGAAAGTTTTACGGCTTTGAATGATTTTTGGTGTATTTGATAGACAAAATTTGATTTATATTCATTATTCATTTTTTCCACATAGGATATATAATTTTTTGATGGATAAATTATTGAATGAGAACTGATATTTTTTTTATATTTTCAAAAATTTTGGCTCTTTGTGTCACAACATTTTTGTTCAAAAATTGGAAAATAAACATTTTTCTTATTTTTAACAATTTTCATATTTTCATTATTTGTAAAAGTTAAAAAATTCATCACATATCATAAAACTCAAGAAATCTTCAATTGTTTTTTAAAATATTTGTGCAAAAAGTTTGTTGATTTGTTCTTTATTCTCGTTTCAACAAAATACTCAATAAAAGCTATCTGCAAATCCACATTTTTTATATTCATCTCCTTTTTCTCATCTGAATCCTTCATTTCTTCGAAAATGCTTCAACTAGATTTCTTCATCATTCTCATCATTCTTCTTCTTTTGCTTGCCATCCCGTTTCTAACTTGTCTCATGACCTGCACCCAGCTGTCCGCTCTTCACACTGAACAGCGTTGTCGAAGAGGTCGAAAGAGAATTTGTCCCAATCACACTCGCTGTCTTCCCTCTCCCAACAACTGAAATCTTCTTTTCCCCAACACTGATCGTCTTCTCTTCGCTCACATGCCTCCCACCCAGAACTGTGATTGTCGAGCTCAGCTGCACCATGCTCGACCCCACTGCATGTCCCACTGTCTTGCAAGGTGCTGCCTCACTCATCCCACACAGATTGCTCGTGTCACTTCCACTCACCCCAACATATCTATCTTTCATCCCTTCCTTCAACCACTCCTTCTTTTCTGTATGCTGATAACCATTATAATAATAGCACACTCTCCTGTCATTTGTATTCGTTGTATATGATTCATAGAATGGGTTATTCGATGAAAAGAGATTGTAATTGTCTTGAAAATACACATCGTGGCCATACGGAGTGGAAGCGTTGCAACTGCAATCGTGGAAGAAGAAGAAATAGCAATAAAGGTTGTTGCTTGGAGGTGTTGACTGATATGGCCTGAAATCCAATCCTCCGCCATATGACACTGCTGAACACGAAATGAACTGGAGGCTCCTCATTTTGAATGCAGCTGGAACACCGTAGCAATACATCCCTCCGCCAACAGTATTTGTAAGAGTACACGAAATGAATGAGCACTCAAACACACAAGCACTCTCGCCTTTCCCATTTTCTGTTCCAATACATGAAGATCCAGAAACCTGAAAAGAATTAAGATAAAGTCCTCCTCCATAGCCACTTGCTTTACAGTTCTGGAATTCACAACCACTGATCCTGACACATGTTGAAATCGAATAAGCATATATCCCTCCTCCATAATTATTTTTTGCAGTACAAGCATTGAATGAGTTGTTCTCAATCTTGATGGAATTGATAGAACGACACATAATTCCACCACCACAACAATGCGCATAGCAGTCGTTGAACGAACAAAATTTCACTGAAAGTGTCCCAGCTGCCAGATTATACATATTAATGGCCCCTCCACTTGATATTCCATCTGTAACTGAATTGCTTGTCCCTGTTGTATTTGACCCATTCCACACACACCAAGTGAACGAATTTGCCCCATTGTCTGTCTGATTCTGTCTCGCTTGTTTCGATGGATTCCCTTCACTCCCGCTGACTGCAACATTCTGAGACCGATAGCACCTGACAAACGAGGTGTTCGAGACAGCCAAAGACGATGAAGGGCTGTTGAGCGAGGGGACAATGCCCCCATCATACACATCCCACACCGATGAAAATGTGCACCCACTCATCAGAAACACTCTTTGGCTCAGCCCTTCACCCAATTGTCTTGTTTTCGGTGGATTTGTGGAGATGTTGAAGAAGGTCAGCTGCGTGAGTGTCACAAGGGGTGTCAAGGGAGGTGCCAGAAACGGGACTGAAGACACACAAAAAGATGAGAAATCCGACTCACTCACCAATACACTCCCTCCTCCTTCACTTCCTTCTTCACTTCCTTCTCCTCTTCCTTCTCCACCTCTTCTTCCTCTGCCTCCTCCTTGTCCTCCTCTCTCTCCTCCTTCACCTCTTCCGCTTCCTCTTCCCCATCCTCCTATTCCTCTTCCTCCACCACCTTCTCTCTCACTCATCTTCTGTCCCATCCTCCCCTCTCCTCCAAACAGTCTCCCACACACATTTCCTCCTCTTCCAACCCCTCTCAGCGTGATGTTCCAAAACACCCCTCTGCACCCGCCCAGCTCAAACACCCCCGCCTCCTTGCCTCTCCCCATCTCCACACCACATCCCCTCACCACAACCACACTCCCCCTCATTCCACACACTGAACAACAATTATCATAATTCTCCAATAAAATTTGATTTAACTCAACCGACGGGTTCAATAACTCCCTCACAAAAAAATATCTCATCTTCTTCCTTTTTCCAACTTTTCTTCAAATATCTCTAAAAAATCATATCTCTGATTTTCCCGCTCCCTTCTTTCTTCGCCTCCATCAGATTTTCATAAGTTTTCTTTTTCAATCGAATTTCCAAAAAAAAATATCTTTTTCTTCTCAATCATTTGCCAAATTTCTTCTTCGGCCTTATCATCATTTTCTATTTCCCTCTTTTTGCTTTGAACAAGATTCGTCCTATATGTCTTCCAAAACCTTCAAAAATTTTTTATCTTCTTTTCCATTCATTTCATTTATATTTTGCACCTGCTCATTTCCATATGCGCCCCTTCATTTATTATTTCCTGACTTCTTAAAGGCACCCAATATGCTTTTTTTTCCATTTTCATTCATTGCCATTGATCACTCGTTCAAAAATCCTAATTTCATAATATATATGTATATACATAAAAAGTTGTGGGAAAAAATACAAAACATACTCTAAAATATAGTTTTAGCCAACCTTCACACACTTTCTTCTTCTTCGAGTGCTTCTCAAAATATTGTTCTTTTCTGCACAAAACTCACCTTTACTGACTCCGCTGCCAATTTCATTACCAACGAAAGTGATTCTGTTCTGCTTCCAACTACTTGCTCATTTCCAATCTCCTGTTCTGCTTCCACTGGAATAACTCTAATAATAAAAATGCTTCAACATAATTTTAATGAAGAAGAAGATAATGACCAAGAAGGGATAAAATTGTCATATAATTTCAATTGCCGAAAATGAGCACACGAAAACAATGACGGCGAAGAAGAAGATGATGAAAAAGAAGACGAAGATCTTATAGAAATCTTAAATGTCGGATACCTTCTGACAGAAGATATTCTCAGCATCACTGCCTCGTTCTCTGTTCCAATGGTTAACACTTCGATGACACAATGCAAAAGGCAAGGGTAAAATGACTCAAATTTATTTTGTCTGAAATCCACCCCAAGCTTCTTGTATAACGCCAAACAGCCTGATTTTCTCGTATATTTGGTTCAAAAGCCAATCAGTGAAAAGCAGTTCCATCTCTCCCCTCAGTCCATAAAAGCAATGTCTTTCCATTCCCACCCCAAGAAAGGCACCTTGTTCTGTCCCAACTGCTGCTAATCTCCTGTTTTAGTCATCGACTTCAATCTCTCCAACAAAATATTTTTGAAAATGTCACCCCATCTTTTAAAAACGCTTCCTTTTCAAAGAAATTGAGCATTCTTCCTTTTAGCCTTGGACATCTTCCAACCCCGTTAATATCCACTCCATCAATATTCATTTTTCGTCTTATTTCCATATGCCACATGTTGAGTCCAAAAAACGTTGCATAAGCATTATGAAAAAATATATTCAGGCTCTAATATATTTGTAAGGTAATTTTTGGCTCGCTTCCTCGCTGTTCCCGTCTGCAAATAATAAATTGTCCATTTTAAATAATTTGTCTGAATCACAACTTTGGAAAGGATACGGATGGAAATATCTTCACAATCAACAGAAAAACAAAAATACATACATCAAAATTTTCTCATTTCCATCGAAAATATTGTTGCTCCACAGCATTCCAACAATCAATATGAACAATTTCATCTTCCATCGAATAAATATTCTTTCGTAATACCCGACCCTTTCATTGCATTTAATTCACTTGGTCAACCTGTGCTTGCTTTAGCTTCGGAGTCTCACACCGTTGACAGTTTCTGAGCATTTGACATTGTTTGATCATGTTCCATAACGAATAAGAGTCACAAAAGAAAAAGAGCACAACTCGATGCATTGTGATTGAATGGACATATGAAGACAATGTGATTGTAAAAGGATAAATTTGTGGTATGGGGTGATGGATTTGTTCAATTGAGAATAAGCAGGGTTTTGGAGGGAGAATGGAACGACAAAATGATATTTTTTGTTGGAAAGAGGTGTTTTTGCGAGATTTGAGAGGCAAAATGGATGGGTGGGAGATGAATAGGGATGAGGTTGGGAGGGGTTATTTTTGAGATTTTTGTGAGTTGGAAGGTGTTTAGACCGTGTTTATTGTGGAGAAATGGAACTTGTTGTGGAGGAGGTGGGATAAGAGGGAAGATAAGAAGGGTGGAAGATGGGTGGAGCGAATAGAATATATTTATTGGAGGTGAGGATTTGAGATGGAGAGATATGGAGAAGAAATGGGGAGAAAATGTTTTTTTTTTCAAATGCAGGGAGAGAGAGGAGGGTTCATATGAGGCGGAGCAAGAGGGAGAATTTTTGCTGATGTATGTTTGATAAGAAAGAGAAGTGGGGTTGAAGAAAAAAAAGTGAAGAAAAATTTTCTTCATATTTTTATATAACTTATTCTGTGAACAATTTGGACGCGCCTCTCATTTTCGGGGCAAGGGATGGAGGTTGAGGTGGAGGAAGATAGGAAGAAGGAACATCAGTGCTGGCGCTTTGCATTGGGGGTGTGGAGACAGATGTGCGACAGGGATGGAGCGAGGTGAAGGGCTGACCATGAGGGGGTGTTTTGCACCAAAGAGAGGCAAAATATTGGAGGCATTTATATTTTTGATTGGGAAAAGGATATTTGGAGAAGGGGATGCAGGAAGTGAAGGAGAAGGGATTTTTCCATGGTTTATTAAGAAGTTGGGGAAAGTGGATTGTGGACAGAGTTGTTTGGTTTTTGTGGAGAGGGAGAATGGATAGATTGGGATGTGGGTGAGGTGGTGTGATATTATTGCTTTGAGGGGAAATGTGGAGAAGAAGAAGGCAATGCAGAAAAAGGAGGTGAGACGTGTTTATTAGATGGAATATTCTTCTTTACCAGTTTTTTAAAAGATTGGAGCTGGTTGAGTTATTTGAGCGAAAGAATAATGAGAAGTTGGACTTTGACTGAGTTTTTTTTAGGAAGCAGAAGGGAAGCGAAGACGAGACAGATGTGCTTTGTTGACAGAACGGAGCAATATTTGGAGGAGAAGAAAGAATAAAGTCAGTGAAGGGCGATCATTATAACGGTATGTATTTATATTTTTTTTGATTATAATTTTTTATATATTATTTTTGTTGAAATTAGAATATTTTTGCAGGTGTATTTTATGCCAATGAATGAACATGGAATATGGGGGAAAAGCATATTGGGCGCCTTTAAGAAATCTGGAGATAATAATTGGAGAGTGTTTGGTGGAATGGAAAGGAGCAAAAATTGAAGCGAATAGAGGAGGAGGCCTTTGATGGTTTTGGAAGACGTGTCGGGTGAATCATGTTAAAAGCAAAAAGAGAGAGCAGAGAAATTGATGAAATAACAAAAGAAGAAATTTGGCAAAAAATTGAGAAGAAGCAGACATTTATAAGAAATTAGACTGAAAAAGATGATTTGATCGAAAACGAAAGAAGAAGGGAAATAAGAAGAATTTTAAGTGAATGTTTTGAGGAAACTTTGAAGAAGTTGTGGAAGAGATATGTGAATAGGAAATATGACTTGTGTTAAAAAGGAAGAAGATGATGAAGATTTTTGGTGAGTGGGTCGGATTTCTCATCTTTTTGCGTGTCTTCAGCCCCGTTTCTGGCACCTCCCTTGACACCCCTTGTGACACTCACGCAGCTGACCTTCTTCAACATCTCCACAAATCCACCGAAAACAAGACAATTGGGTGAAGGGCTGAGCCAAAGAGTGTTTCTGATGAGTGGGTGCACATTTTCATCGGTGTGGGATGTGTATGATGGGGGCATTGTCCCCTCGCTCAACAGCCCTTCATCGTCTTTGGCTGCCTCGAACACCTCGTTTGTCGGATGCTATCGCTCTCAGAATGTTGCAGTCAGCGGGAGTGAGGGGAATCCATCGAAACAAGCGAGACAGCAAATAGCAGACAATGGGGCAAATTCGTTCACCTGGTGTGTGTGGAATGGGTCAAATACAACTGGAAATCAAGGCACAGTTACAGATAGTGCTTCGAATGGAGGGGCGATTTACATGTATAACCTGGGATCGGGAACGCTTTCAGTGAAATTTTGTTCGTTCAACGACTGCACTGCATATTATGATGGTGGAGGAATTATGTGTCGTTCGATCAGCTCAATCAATATTGAGAACAATTCGTTCAATACATGTACTGCCCAAAATTATGGTGGTGGAGGAATGTATGCTTATGATATTACTTCGTGTGTCAGGATCAGTGGGTGCGAATTCAAGAGTTGCAAAGCGAAAAATTATGGAGGAGGGCTTTATGTTAACAATTTTCAGGTTTCTGAAACTGCCTGTATTGGAACAGAAAGTGGAAAAGGTGAGAGCGCTTGTGTGTTTGAGTGCTCATTCACTTCGTGCTCACTTACAAGTCAATATGGCGGAGGGATGTATTGCCAAAGTGTTCCGGCTGCATTCAAAATGAGGAGCCTCCAATTTATTTCGTGCTCAGCAGTGTCATATGGAGGAGGAATGAGATTTGATCCATATCAATCAACAGCCCCAAGCAACAATCATTATTTTTATTTCTTCTTCTTCCACGATTGCAGTTGCAACGCTTCCACTCCATATGGCCACGATGTGTTCTTTTATGATGGAAATAATCTTTTTTCATCGAATAACCCGTTCTATGAATCGTACACAACGAATAGCGATAATAGAAGAGTGTGTTATGCTGACAGTAATTGGGTGTATCAGCACACACAAAAGAAGGATTGGCTGAAGGAAGGGATGAAGGATCGGTATGTTGGGGTGAGTGGGGATGATGCGAGCAATCTGTGTGGGATGAGTGAGGCAGCACCTTGCAAGACCGTGGGGCATGCAGTGGGGTCGAGCATGGCGCAGCTGAGCTCGACAATCACAGTGCTGGGTGGGAGGCATGTGAGCGAAGGGGCGACGATCAGCGTTGGGGAAAAGAAGATAATGATAATTGAGAAAAATGAGAAAAAGAAGATGGAGATGCAAATGAAAGGCAAATATTTTCAGGTATTATTATTTTTGGGAAATTTTGCTGAGAAGAGAATAAAGAACAAATCAGCCAACATTTTTTCCTTCAACCCAAATAAGCAGTTCGATTTGCCAACGTCACTTCTTTTTAAAAAAAAAAACAAATGGAACTTTCTCAACTTAATATTTTGCATCGCATAAAAACACAGAGGATCTTCGTCGACTGCTCTTTTAAAAAAAAAAAAAAATATTGATTCATTTCATTTTTCCCCAGCATTATCGCCAAGAGAGAATAACAAAGAGAGGAGGAGGCAGAGAAAACACGTGACGAGCTTTGGCAGATGCCCTTCAATGGTCTGGACAACGAACCTCGGCGTTTTGCCATCGCTGAATTGTCTGTTATCTGGGGGCAGCTGTTTAGCGTATCCCGCTCCTATTTATTTTATTTTTTTCACTTTATTGGTGTGCTGCTTGCTTCACATTCTGCTTTGTTCTGCAGAAACAGAAAAGTGAATCATTTGCTGATTTTTGTTTTTATTTAACTAGTTTTTATTAAAACGAATTTGAGATAACTTGCATTTATCTCATGTGTCAATCGACTTTTGGTAATACATTTTTATTTTCAACTATTTCTATATTTTTAAAATACATCAATACTTTAATTCTAAGTCGAAAATTTTTAATTCGAAATCGAAAAAGAAGCTTATAATTGCAAAAAATTTTTTAAGTTAGGATGAGTTATTTATCATTCCCCCCTTTTTAATCAGGACCTAAATTTTCTGATTCTCAAGAGTATTTTTGAAAAAAAAAAAATTAAATAATAGAAAACCTTCAAAATATTATTGTATACTATTCCTCAAAATATTTTTTATTTATTCATTTTTGAAGACAAATCCTGAGTTTTTTCTTTTTATTTTTTAAGATCAAAGATTTGCTCATATTTCACCGAGCTTTTTGTTTTGAGTGTTTTGAATGTTGTTATTGATATTAAATTTATCTTTTTTTCTGTATTTTTTGTTTATTTTTCATTGTTTAACACTTCGTTTTTTTATTGTTTTTTCCATTTCACAGAATTTTTGTAAAATAAGAAGAAACTATTTGGGTCAACTTATTAATGGAACTTTTTGACTTATTGGCACTTTTTTTCGTTTTTGATCGCCAACTGTCAACAAACGTTGATTGGCTTTTTTCACTTTTATACAACGTTTTAACAAATTTTAAACAATTCAGTACTTGTTTGTTTTATTATTTTTGTTTGTTTCTCACTGAGATATCGCGTTTTTTTGTATTTTTAAAAGTCACTTTTCTCAGCAAACCAGGCAACTCACAAGAAATTGATGAGTTGTTTTGAATAGCATAAACTATAATCTAACTATTTTGAAATTCTTTTTTTTCACATTTCATTTTTTTAACAACATGCAAGGACAAAACTGATTATTTCTTTGTAAATATGATGAAATGATAAAAATAAAAATTTGATATGAAAAACTGACACTTTAATAATGAAATGATGAAAAAATAAAACATCGGTTTTTTATATTTGTATAGAAAAGCCAAATGGTACTAACCTATGATGATCATTGATCATTTTTAGTTTACGCCATTTATCCGTTAAAGATAAATAGGAAAAATTAATGTTTTATTTTAACAACACTTCATTATTAAAGTGTTAGCGTTTCATATCAAATTTTTATTTTTATCATTTCATCATATTTACAAAGAAATAATCAGTTTTGTCCTTGCATGTTGTTAAAAAAATGAAATGTGAAAAAAAAGAATTTCAAAATAGTTAGATTATAGTTTATGCTATTCAAAACAACTCATCAATTTCTTGTGAGTTGCCTGGTTTGCTGAGAAAAGTGACTTTTAAAAATACAAAAAAACGCGATATCTCAGTGAGAAACAAACAAAAATAATAAAACAAACAAGTACTGAATTGTTTAAAATTTGTTAAAACGTTGTATAAAAGTGAAAAAAGCCAATCAACGTTTGTTGACAGTTGGCGATCAAAAACGAAAAAAAGTGCCAATAAGTCAAAAAGTTCCATTAATAAGTTGACCCAAATAGTTTCTTCTTATTTTACAAAAATTCTGTGAAATGGAAAAAACAATAAAAAAACGAAGTGTTAAA
Organism: Monocercomonoides exilis; assembly: GCF_001643675.1. Lineage (NCBI taxonomy): Eukaryota > Preaxostyla > Oxymonadida > Polymastigidae > Monocercomonoides > Monocercomonoides exilis. Next base: position 451,764 of record NW_027150590.1, read on the forward strand.
CAATGAAAAATAAACAAAAAATACAGAAAAAAAGATAAATTTAATATCAATAACAACATTCAAAACACTCAAAACAAAAAGCTCGGTGAAATATGAGCAAATCTTTGATCTTAAAAAATAAAAAGAAAAAACTCAGGATTTGTCTTCAAAAATGAATAAATAAAAAATATTTTGAGGAATAGTATACAATAATATTTTGAAGGTTTTCTATTATTTAATTTTTTTTTTTTCAAAAATACTCTTGAGAATCAGAAAATTTAGGTCCTGATTAAAAAGGGGGGAATGATAAATAACTCATCCTAACTTAAAAAATTTTTTGCAATTATAAGCTTCTTTTTCGATTTCGAATTAAAAATTTTCGACTTAGAATTAAAGTATTGATGTATTTTAAAAATATAGAAATAGTTGAAAATAAAAATGTATTACCAAAAGTCGATTGACACATGAGATAAATGCAAGTTATCTCAAATTCGTTTTAATAAAAACTAGTTAAATAAAAACAAAAATCAGCAAATGATTCACTTTTCTGTTTCTGCAGAACAAAGCAGAATGTGAAGCAAGCAGCACACCAATAAAGTGAAAAAAATAAAATAAATAGGAGCGGGATACGCTAAACAGCTGCCCCCAGATAACAGACAATTCAGCGATGGCAAAACGCCGAGGTTCGTTGTCCAGACCATTGAAGGGCATCTGCCAAAGCTCGTCACGTGTTTTCTCTGCCTCCTCCTCTCTTTGTTATTCTCTCTTGGCGATAATGCTGGGGAAAAATGAAATGAATCAATATTTTTTTTTTTTTTTAAAAGAGCAGTCGACGAAGATCCTCTGTGTTTTTATGCGATGCAAAATATTAAGTTGAGAAAGTTCCATTTGTTTTTTTTTTAAAAAGAAGTGACGTTGGCAAATCGAACTGCTTATTTGGGTTGAAGGAAAAAATGTTGGCTGATTTGTTCTTTATTCTCTTCTCAGCAAAATTTCCCAAAAATAATAATACCTGAAAATATTTGCCTTTCATTTGCATCTCCATCTTCTTTTTCTCATTTTTCTCAATTATCATTATCTTCTTTTCCCCAACGCTGATCGTCGCCCCTTCGCTCACATGCCTCCCACCCAGCACTGTGATTGTCGAGCTCAGCTGCGCCATGCTCGACCCCACTGCATGCCCCACGGTCTTGCAAGGTGCTGCCTCACTCATCCCACACAGATTGCTCGCATCATCCCCACTCACCCCAACATACCGATCCTTCATCCCTTCCTTCAGCCAATCCTTCTTTTGTGTGTGCTGATACACCCAATTACTGTCAGCATAACACACTCTTCTATTATCGCTATTCGTTGTGTACGATTCATAGAACGGGTTATTCGATGAAAAAAGATTATTTCCATCATAAAAGAACACATCGTGGCCATATGGAGTGGAAGCGTTGCAACTGCAATCGTGGAAGAAGAAGAAATAAAAATAATGATTGTTGCTTGGGGCTGTTGATTGATATGGATCAAATCTCATTCCTCCTCCATATGACACTGCTGAGCACGAAATAAATTGGAGGCTCCTCATTTTGAATGCAGCCGGAACACTTTGGCAATACATCCCTCCGCCATATTGACTTGTAAGTGAGCACGAAGTGAATGAGCACTCAAACACACAAGCGCTCTCACCTTTTCCACTTTCTGTTCCAATACAGGCAGTTTCAGAAACCTGAAAATTGTTAACATAAAGCCCTCCTCCATAATTTTTCGCTTTGCAACTCTTGAATTCGCACCCACTGATCCTGACACACGAAGTAATATCATAAGCATACATTCCTCCACCACCATAATTTTGGGCAGTACATGTATTGAACGAATTGTTCTCAATATTGATTGAGCTGATCGAACGACACATAATTCCTCCACCATCATAATATGCAGTGCAGTCGTTGAACGAACAAAATTTCACTGAAAGCGTTCCCGATCCCAGGTTATACATGTAAATCGCCCCTCCATTCGAAGCACTATCTGTAACTGTGCCTTGATTTCCAGTTGTATTTGACCCATTCCACACACACCAGGTGAACGAATTTGCCCCATTGTCTGCTATTTGCTGTCTCGCTTGTTTCGATGGATTCCCCTCACTCCCGCTGACTGCAACATTCTGAGAGCGATAGCATCCGACAAACGAGGTGTTCGAGGCAGCCAAAGACGATGAAGGGCTGTTGAGCGAGGGGACAATGCCCCCATCATACACATCCCACACCGATGAAAATGTGCACCCACTCATCAGAAACACTCTTTGGCTCAGCCCTTCACCCAATTGTCTTGTTTTCGGTGGATTTGTGGAGATGTTGAAGAAGGTCAGCTGCGTGAGTGTCACAAGGGGTGTCAAGGGAGGTGCCAGAAACGGGGCTGAAGACACGCAAAAAGATGAGAAATCCGACCCACTCACCAAAAATCTTCATCATCTTCTTCCTTTTTAACACAAGTCATATTTCCTATTCACATATCTCTTCCACAACTTCTTCAAAGTTTCCTCAAAACATTCACTTAAAATTCTTCTTATTTCCCTTCTTCTTTCGTTTTCGATCAAATCATCTTTTTCAGTCTAATTTCTTATAAATGTCTGCTTCTTCTCAATTTTTTGCCAAATTTCTTCTTTTGTTATTTCATCAATTTCTCTGCTCTCTCTTTTGCTTTTAACATGATTCACCCGACACGTCTTCCAAAACCATCAAAGGCCTCCTCCTCTATTCGCTTCAATTTTTGCTCCTTTCCATTCCACCAAACACTCTCCAATTATTATCTCCAGATTTCTTAAAGGCGCCCAATATGCTTTTCCCCCATATTCCATGTTCATTCATTGGCATAAAATACACCTGCAAAAATATTCTAATTTCAACAAAAATAATATATAAAAAATTATAATCAAAAAAAATATAAATACATACCGTTATAATGATCGCCCTTCACTGACTTTATTCTTTCTTCTCCTCCAAATATTGCTCCGTTCTGTCAACAAAGCACATCTGTCTCGTCTTCGCTTCCCTTCTGCTTCCTAAAAAAAACTCAGTCAAAGTCCAACTTCTCATTATTCTTTCGCTCAAATAACTCAACCAGCTCCAATCTTTTAAAAAACTGGTAAAGAAGAATATTCCATCTAATAAACACGTCTCACCTCCTTTTTCTGCATTGCCTTCTTCTTCTCCACATTTCCCCTCAAAGCAATAATATCACACCACCTCACCCACATCCCAATCTATCCATTCTCCCTCTCCACAAAAACCAAACAACTCTGTCCACAATCCACTTTCCCCAACTTCTTAATAAACCATGGAAAAATCCCTTCTCCTTCACTTCCTGCATCCCCTTCTCCAAATATCCTTTTCCCAATCAAAAATATAAATGCCTCCAATATTTTGCCTCTCTTTGGTGCAAAACACCCCCTCATGGTCAGCCCTTCACCTCGCTCCATCCCTGTCGCACATCTGTCTCCACACCCCCAATGCAAAGCGCCAGCACTGATGTTCCTTCTTCCTATCTTCCTCCACCTCAACCTCCATCCCTTGCCCCGAAAATGAGAGGCGCGTCCAAATTGTTCACAGAATAAGTTATATAAAAATATGAAGAAAATTTTTCTTCACTTTTTTTTCTTCAACCCCACTTCTCTTTCTTATCAAACATACATCAGCAAAAATTCTCCCTCTTGCTCCGCCTCATATGAACCCTCCTCTCTCTCCCTGCATTTGAAAAAAAAAACATTTTCTCCCCATTTCTTCTCCATATCTCTCCATCTCAAATCCTCACCTCCAATAAATATATTCTATTCGCTCCACCCATCTTCCACCCTTCTTATCTTCCCTCTTATCCCACCTCCTCCACAACAAGTTCCATTTCTCCACAATAAACACGGTCTAAACACCTTCCAACTCACAAAAATCTCAAAAATAACCCCTCCCAACCTCATCCCTATTCATCTCCCACCCATCCATTTTGCCTCTCAAATCTCGCAAAAACACCTCTTTCCAACAAAAAATATCATTTTGTCGTTCCATTCTCCCTCCAAAACCCTGCTTATTCTCAATTGAACAAATCCATCACCCCATACCACAAATTTATCCTTTTACAATCACATTGTCTTCATATGTCCATTCAATCACAATGCATCGAGTTGTGCTCTTTTTCTTTTGTGACTCTTATTCGTTATGGAACATGATCAAACAATGTCAAATGCTCAGAAACTGTCAACGGTGTGAGACTCCGAAGCTAAAGCAAGCACAGGTTGACCAAGTGAATTAAATGCAATGAAAGGGTCGGGTATTACGAAAGAATATTTATTCGATGGAAGATGAAATTGTTCATATTGATTGTTGGAATGCTGTGGAGCAACAATATTTTCGATGGAAATGAGAAAATTTTGATGTATGTATTTTTTGTTTTTCTGTTGATTGTGAAGATATTTCCATCCGTATCCTTTCCAAAGTTGTGATTCAGACAAATTATTTAAAATGGACAATTTATTATTTGCAGACGGGAACAGCGAGGAAGCGAGCCAAAAATTACCTTACAAATATATTAGAGCCTGAATATATTTTTTCATAATGCTTATGCAACGTTTTTTGGACTCAACATGTGGCATATGGAAATAAGACGAAAAATGAATATTGATGGAGTGGATATTAACGGGGTTGGAAGATGTCCAAGGCTAAAAGGAAGAATGCTCAATTTCTTTGAAAAGGAAGCGTTTTTAAAAGATGGGGTGACATTTTCAAAAATATTTTGTTGGAGAGATTGAAGTCGATGACTAAAACAGGAGATTAGCAGCAGTTGGGACAGAACAAGGTGCCTTTCTTGGGGTGGGAATGGAAAGACATTGCTTTTATGGACTGAGGGGAGAGATGGAACTGCTTTTCACTGATTGGCTTTTGAACCAAATATACGAGAAAATCAGGCTGTTTGGCGTTATACAAGAAGCTTGGGGTGGATTTCAGACAAAATAAATTTGAGTCATTTTACCCTTGCCTTTTGCATTGTGTCATCGAAGTGTTAACCATTGGAACAGAGAACGAGGCAGTGATGCTGAGAATATCTTCTGTCAGAAGGTATCCGACATTTAAGATTTCTATAAGATCTTCGTCTTCTTTTTCATCATCTTCTTCTTCGCCGTCATTGTTTTCGTGTGCTCATTTTCGGCAATTGAAATTATATGACAATTTTATCCCTTCTTGGTCATTATCTTCTTCTTCATTAAAATTATGTTGAAGCATTTTTATTATTAGAGTTATTCCAGTGGAAGCAGAACAGGAGATTGGAAATGAGCAAGTAGTTGGAAGCAGAACAGAATCACTTTCGTTGGTAATGAAATTGGCAGCGGAGTCAGTAAAGGTGAGTTTTGTGCAGAAAAGAACAATATTTTGAGAAGCACTCGAAGAAGAAGAAAGTGTGTGAAGGTTGGCTAAAACTATATTTTAGAGTATGTTTTGTATTTTTTCCCACAACTTTTTATGTATATACATATATATTATGAAATTAGGATTTTTGAACGAGTGATCAATGGCAATGAATGAAAATGGAAAAAAAAGCATATTGGGTGCCTTTAAGAAGTCAGGAAATAATAAATGAAGGGGCGCATATGGAAATGAGCAGGTGCAAAATATAAATGAAATGAATGGAAAAGAAGATAAAAAATTTTTGAAGGTTTTGGAAGACATATAGGACGAATCTTGTTCAAAGCAAAAAGAGGGAAATAGAAAATGATGATAAGGCCGAAGAAGAAATTTGGCAAATGATTGAGAAGAAAAAGATATTTTTTTTTGGAAATTCGATTGAAAAAGAAAACTTATGAAAATCTGATGGAGGCGAAGAAAGAAGGGAGCGGGAAAATCAGAGATATGATTTTTTAGAGATATTTGAAGAAAAGTTGGAAAAAGGAAGAAGATGAGATATTTTTTTGTGAGGGAGTTATTGAACCCGTCGGTTGAGTTAAATCAAATTTTATTGGAGAATTATGATAATTGTTGTTCAGTGTGTGGAATGAGGGGGAGTGTGGTTGTGGTGAGGGGATGTGGTGTGGAGATGGGGAGAGGCAAGGAGGCGGGGGTGTTTGAGCTGGGCGGGTGCAGAGGGGTGTTTTGGAACATCACGCTGAGAGGGGTTGGAAGAGGAGGAAATGTGTGTGGGAGACTGTTTGGAGGAGAGGGGAGGATGGGACAGAAGATGAGTGAGAGAGAAGGTGGTGGAGGAAGAGGAATAGGAGGATGGGGAAGAGGAAGCGGAAGAGGTGAAGGAGGAGAGAGAGGAGGACAAGGAGGAGGCAGAGGAAGAAGAGGTGGAGAAGGAAGAGGAGAAGGAAGTGAAGAAGGAAGTGAAGGAGGAGGGAGTGTATTTGTGAGTGAGTCAGATTTCTCATCTTTTTGTGTGCCTTCAGCCCCGTTTCTGGCGCCTCCCCTGACACCCCTTGTATCTCTTTCCAAACTGACCTTCTTCAACATCTCCACAAATCCACCGAAAACAAGACAATTGGGTAAAGGGCTGAGCCAAAGAGTGTTTCTGATGAGTGGGTGCACATTTTCATCGGTGTGGGATGTGTATGATGGGGGCATTGTCCCCTCGCTCAACAGCCCTTCATCATTCTTGGCTGTCTCGAACACCTCGTTTGTCAGGTGCTATCGGTCTCAGAATGTTGAAGTCAATGGGAGTGAGGGGAATCCGTCGAAACCAGCGAGACAGCAAATTTCTACAGATTTAACGAATTCATTCACCTGGTGTGTGTGGAATGGAACAAAAACCACTGGGACAAGTGGATCTTATACAGATAGGGCTTCGAATGGAGGGGCGATTAACATGTATAATCTGGGATCTGGAACGCTTTCAGTGAAATTTTGTTCGTTCAACGACTGCACTGCATATTGTTGTGGTGGTGGAATTATGTGTCGTTCTATCAATTCCATCAAGATTGAGAACAACTCATTCAATGCTTGTACTGCAAAAAATAATTATGGAGGAGGGATATATGCTTATTCGATTTCAACATGTGTCAGGATCAGTGGTTGTGAATTCCAGAACTGTAAAGCAAGTGGCTATGGAGGAGGACTTTATCTTAATTCTTTTCAGGTTTCTGGATCTTCATGTATTGGAACAGAAAGCGGCAAAGGAGAGAGTGCTTGTGTGTTTGAGTGCTCATTCATTTCGTGTACTCTTACAAATACTGTTGGCGGAGGGATGTATTGCTACGGTGTTCCAGCTGCATTCAAAATGAGGAGCCTCCAGTTCATTTCGTGTTCAGCAGTGTCATATGGCGGAGGATTGGATTTCAGGCCATATCAATCAGAAGCTCCAAGCAACAATCATTATTGTTATTTCTTCTTCTTCCACGATTGCAGATGCACAACAACTTCCACTCCATATGGCCATGATGTAATTTTTGTAGATCAATACAATCTCTTTTCATCGAATAACCCATTCTATGAATCATATACAACGAATACAAATGACAGGAGAGTGTGCTATGAATATTTACAATCAGGAAGTTGGAAATATCAGCATACAGAAAAGAAGGATTGGCTGAAGGAAGGGATGAAAGATCGGTATGTTGGGGTGAGTGGGAATGACGCAAACAATCTGTGTGGGATGAGTGAGGCAGCACCTTGCAAGACAGTGGGACATGCAGTGGGGTCGAGCATGGCGCAGTTGAGCTCGACAATCACAGTGCTGAGTGGGAAGCATGTGAGCGAAGGGACAACAATCAATGTTGGGGAAAAGAAAATAATAATAACAGGGAATGGGAAGACAGCGAGTGTGATTGGGACAAGTGCGCTTTCGACCTCTTCGTCAACACTGTTCAGCATATCTTCTGGTCAGCTGGAGGTGGGGCATGTGGGGATCGACCACAACGCGACAAGAAGTTCATCGCCGAGTGTGTTTGTGGTGTCTGTGGGAAGCGGGATTCTTTTGCTGGAGGATGTTTTGATCGACTCTTCGACATCAGGTGGGAGTGGAATGACGAAGTGTGTGTTTGAAGTGGCACTGAAACAATTGAAGACGATTGATGTGGAGATTGAAAACATGAAAATATCACAGCCTCTTTTCGCTGAACCATCACAAACAGGATCAGCATTGGGAGAAAATTATTTGTTGTTTATTTTATTTTGACTGCACAACGCACAAACTGAAGTGAGAAAATAATTGAAATTCTGAGATTAACTTTTTATTATCTTTTTTTTGTTGAAATGAAATATGATGAAGTGTTATTTTTTTTTATTGAGAGTGCATTCTCTTTACGGAAACGGTTTATTTTTTATGAAAATGATTTGTTGATATAAATTTTGTGGATGCATGAAAAGATGGAATAAATGAAAAAACACACAAAAAACAAAGATAAAATGATAAGCTATCAATGAATTCAAATATCTATTTCTTTGAACAAAACGTTCCGAAAACTGTTCTCATAGGAACCTTTTGCTCAAATAATAACTTGACTGAAAAAAAGAATAATAACAAAAATCGAAAATGCTTTAATTATCAAGAATATTGTATTTATCAACAGTTATGATATATCAGACACTTCAGATTGTGAAAAGTGTAAAATTGTTAAAGATTTATAAACGAGCTGCTATTGTTTTCTGATGATTAAAAATCATGAACATCACAGATAATCTTGTTTCAATGAGTGTTTTATTGTGAAGTTATTAAATGTATTCAAACACCGAAAAAACAAATTATTTTCATTCATTTTTTATTAAAGAATATTTTTGAAGACAAGAGAAGGATTAGTGTCAAATTATTTATTGGGATCTGTATTTTTTTTTCAAAATTTTGTTCACAAATGGGTGATTATTCTTGAAATCAAACAATATTTCTTGGAGTGAATTATTCACTCACCCCCTTTTCATTGAAGTTATTTGCGTTGAATTGAAATTGACACAAAGAATGGTGATGAACAATAAATGTGATATAATTTCCTTTCAAAAAGTTAATTGATGTTATTTTCCACAAATCATTAAAAATCTGAATTTATTGACCAAACGTGTCTGATCTCAAAAAATAGAATAATCCAAAAATAATAAAATCCTCAACCCAATAAATCAGTGTGTTACGGTTGATTATTGATTATTTGTTCGAAAATATTTTTTCTCTCGAAACATTAGTCATTTTCTTTTTTCTAAATGATTGTTGTTGTACCTTTTCATCTTGGTTGTTCACAAAAATATCCCATTTCTTTATCCATTTTTTTGCCATTTTCAATTCTTTCAACTTTTGTTTGTTATTTCAATTTTTTCCCATTTCTCCACCTGTCTATATTTTTTGATAAGTTCCTAATGTTTAATTATCAAATGATATTGTAATTTCATTTTTCAATCAATTTTCTGTTCACACTAACTTTCCTTTTCTGAAACGGAAATAATAACATTGTCAAGATTTTGTTTTCATGATAGTTTAATTTGGTGAGAGTGAACAGAAAATTGATTGAAAAATGAAATTACAATATCATTTGATAATTAAACATTAGGAACTTATCAAAAAATATAGACAGGTGGAGAAATGGGAAAACAAACAAAAGTTGAAAGAATTGAAAATGGCAAAAGAAATGGGATATTTTGTGAACAACCAAGATGAAAAGGTACAACAACAATCATTTAGAAAAAAGAAATGACTAATGTTTCGAGAGAAAAATATTTTCGAACAAATAATCAATAATCAACCGTAACACACTGATTTATTGGGTTGATTTTTAATTCTTTGTGTCAATGAATAATTCACTCCAAGAAATATTGTTTGATTTCAAGAATAATCACCCATTTGTGAACAAAATTTTGAAAAAAATACAGATCCCAATAAATAATTTGACACTAATCCTTCTCTTGTCTTCAAAAATATTCTTTAATAAAAATGAATGAAAATAATTTGTTTTTCGGTGTTTGAATACATTTCTTTTCATTGAAACATTTGATATTCATGAATTATTATTCTTTTTTCAGTCAAGTTATTATTTGAGCAAAAGGTTCCTATGAGAACAGTTTTCGGAACGTTTTGTTCAAAGAAATAGATATTTGAATTCATTGATAGCTTATCATTTTATCTTTGTTTTTTGTGTGTTTTTTCATTTATTCCATCTTTTCATGCATCCACAAAATTTATATCAACAAATCATTTTCATAAAAAATAAACCGTTTCCGTAAAGAGAATGCACTCTCAATAAAAAAATTAACACTTCATCATATTTCATTTCAACAAAAAAAAGATAATAAAAAGTTAATCTCAGAATTTCAATTATTTTCTCACTTCAGTTTGTGCGTTGTGCAGTCAAAATAAAATAAACAACAAATAATTTTCTCCCAATGCTGATCCTGTTTGTGATGGTTCAGCGAAAAGAGGCTGTGATATTTTCATGTTTTCAATCTCCACATCAATCGTCTTCAGCTGCCTCAGTGCCACTTCAAACACAGATATTGATATAACACTCCCATCTGATGTCGAAGAGTCGATCAAAACATCCTCCAGTGAAAGCGTCCCGCTTCCCACAGACACCACAAACACACTTGGCGATGAGCTTCTTGCCGCGTTGTGATCGATCCCCACATGCCCCACCTCCAGCTGACCAGAAGATATGCTGAACAGTGTTGACGAAGAGGTCGAAAGCGCACTTGTTCCAATCACACTCACTGCCTTCCCTCTCCCCAAAACAGAAATCTTCTTATCCCCAACACTGATTGTCTTCTCTTCGCTCACATGCCTCCCACCCAGCAACGTGATTGTCGAGCTCATCTGCGCCATGCTCGACCCCACTGCATGCCCCACTGTCTTGCACGGCGCAGACTCACTCATCCCACACAAATTGTTTGCGTCATTCCCACTCACCCCAACATACCGATCCTTCATCCCTTCCTTCAGCCATCCCTTCTTTTCTGTATGCTGATATTTCCAACTGCTTGATTGCAAATAAGCATAGCACACTCTCTTCTCATCACTATTCGTTGTATACGATTCATAGAACGGATTGTTCGATGAAAAAAGATTGTATCGATCTTCAAAATACACATCATGACCATATGGAGTGGAAGTTGTTGTGCAACTGCAATCGTGGAAGAAGAAGAAATAGCAATAAGTGTTGTTGCTTGGAGGTGTTGATTGAGATGGCCTGAAATCCAATCCTCCGCCATATGAATATGCGTTGCAAGAAATGAACTGGAGGCTCCTCATTTTGAATGCAGCTGGAACATTTTGACAATACATCCCTCCGCCACAATTACTTGTAAGCGAGCACGAAGTGAAAAAACATTCAAACACACAAGCACTCTCTCCTTTCCCATTTTCTGTTCCAATACAGCCAGAACTAGAAACCTGAAAAGTATATAGAAAAAGTCCTCCTCCATTATATTTTGCAGAACATTTCTGGAACTCGCACCCACTGATCCTGACACATGACGAAATTGATTCAGCATGCATTCCTCCTCCATAATAATTTTTTGCGGTACATGCATTGAACGAATTGTTCTCAATCTTGATGGAATTGATTGAATAGCAAAAAATACCTCCACCATAAGCATATGCATAGCAATCATTGAACGAACAAAATTTCACTGAAAGCGTTCCCGATCCCAGGTTATACATGTAAATCGCTCCGCCATTTGAAGCTCCATCTGAATAAGAGCCACTTGACCCAGTGGTTTTTGACCCATTCCACACACACCAAGTGAACGAATTCGCCCCATTGTCTGATATCTGCTGTCTCGCTGGTTTCGTTGGATTCCCTTCACTCCCGCCGATTGCAACATTCTGTGATCGATAGCACCTGGTAAATGAGGTGTTCGAGGCAGCCAAGGATGATGAGGGGCTGTTCAGCGAGGGGACAATGCCCCCGTCATAAACATCCCACACTGATGAAAATGTGCACCCACTCATCAGAAACGAGGTTTGACCCAACTCTTCAGCCAGACGTCTTGTTTTCGGTAAATTTGTGGAGATGTTGAAGAAGGTCAGCTGGGTGAGAGATACAAGGCGTGTCAAGGGTGGTGCCAGAAACGGGGCTGAAGACACACAAAAAGATGAGAAATCTGACTCACATACCAATACGCTCCCTCCTCCTTCACTTTCTTCTTCTCTTCCTTCTTCTCTTCCTTCTCCTATTCCTTCTCCACCTCCTCTTCCTCCACCTCCTCGTTGTCCTCCTCTCTCTCCTCCTTCACCTCTTCCTCTTCCTCTTCCCCATCCGACTCTTCCTCTTCCTCCACCTTCTCTCTCGCTCCTCATCTGCTCCATCCCTCTCAATAAAATATTTCTCAAAACCCCAAAAATCATGCAACCCCTTTCCCTCCTCTTTCTGCTGCTCATAAAAGGAATCTTATAAATGATGTAAAAGAACCTTCGCTGTCAATGTCTTTTTATAATGATGATCCTATAAAGCTCTTTCCCAAGTTGAATCCGCTCATTGTCCTTCACTTTCTATCGTCTGATGTTATTCTGCATTCCTTCGTTATTTTTGGAAGACAGTCTCAAAAATATTTTTGTCCAAGCAGGTGAAAAGAAAAAATCAATAAATCATGCCAAAAAATCGGTCAAATAATATAATTAATAAAAATATCATACCTTTTTTATCCTTCAATCTCGCCAACTTTTGTCAAAGAATCGCTGCATTCCTCGTTTACTCGTCCCTTCCGTTATCTCCGGCAAAAGCAAACCCTTCTGAAACAGACGCAGAGCGTGACCTCTATCTTCAATCCATTTATGCTGATTAATATTCCGAGGTATATTTCCATCTCCTTTTTTGAATTTTTCTTAAATTTTTGAGTCATTCGCTCTTTAAAGCCAATCACCTCAATTTTTCACCAAAGTCCCTTTTCTCTTTCTTCTTCTTCATGCCCTCCCTCATTTCATATTACCATTTCATTTCCTTCTTCTGGCTCTTCTTCGAATGTTCCAAAAAATTCATTCTTCTAATTCCTCTTCTTTCCTTTCTTCTTTCCTTATTTCCCTTTTATCATTCATTTTCAATCACTTTTCTTTTAAATATCTTCTTTTTCTTCTAAGTTTTTTGTCAATTTTTTTCTTCTGCCGCATCATCAACATTTGTTTCCCTCGTTTTTGCTTCTAACATGATTCACCAGATACGCCTTCCAAAACCATCAAAGACCTCCTCCTCTATTCGCTTCAATTTTTGCTCCTTCCCATTCCACCAAACACTCTCCAATTATTATCTCCAGGTTTCTTAAAGGCGCCAAATATGCTTTTCCCCCATATTCCATGTTCATTCATCGACATCGAACACTCGTTAAAAAAAATCCTAGTTTCATAATATATATATATATATATATATGATAAAATACAGTAATAAAAAAGCAAACCTATGACTTTTATACGAATAATCTTTGCAAACTTTCTTCTCCTCCAAATATCGTTCCTTTCTACCAACAAAACCCATCTGTCCCTTCTTCGTTTCCTTTCTGCCCTCAAAAATCGTTTATTTACAATCCTTGGTCCTGCTTCCACTCAAATAACTCAGCCAGCTCCATTCTTTTAAAAAAACTAGCAATGAAGAAGATTTCATCAGAAGAGCCCCTTTCCATCCCTTTCTTCTGCATCACCTTCTTCTTCTCCACATTTCTCCAAAAACAACATCAACACCCCTCCGCCACACATCCTCCATCTCTTCCACTTCATTCCCCAACATCCTTTTCCCAATCAAAAATATAAATACCTCCAATATTTTGCCTCTCTTTGGTGCAAGACACCCTTTCGTGGTCAGCCCCTCATCTTCCTCTGTCTCCATACCCCCAATGCAAAGTGCTGCGCCCGATGTTCCTTCTTCCTGTCTTCCTCCACCTCGGCCTCCATCCCTTGCCCTGCAAATGAGAGGCGCGTCCAAACGGTTCACAAAATAAATTATATAAGAATATGAAATATTTTCTTTCATTTTTCTTCTTCTCCAACCCCACTTCCCTCTCAAATAGCACACGCATCCACAAAAACTCTCCCTCTTGCTCCGCTTCATATGAACCTCTCTATATCTGTGCATTTGGAAAAAAAAAATCTCCTCCCTATATCTCTTCAACTCTCATCTAACTCTTATCCTCCCTTCCAATAAATATATTCCATTCACTCCACTCATCTTCCACCCCTCTGTTCCTCCTCTTCCTTTTCCCTCCAACAAATTCCATTTCTCCAACAAATAACACGACCTCCACACCTTCCAACTCACAAAAATCGAAAAAACAACCCCTCCAAACCTCATCCCAATCCATCCCCCGCACATCCATTTTGCCTCTTAAATCTCATAAAAACACCTCTTTCTCCCCCAAAAAATCATCCTTTTATCGTTCCATTCCCCCTCCAAAACCATGTTTATTCTCAATGCATAAATCCATCACCCCATTCCATAAATCTATCCTGTTGCAATCGCGTTGTCTTCATATGCCCATTTAGCCACGGTGCATCGAGTTGTGCTCCTTTTCTTTTGTGGCTCCAATCTGTTATGGAAAATGATCAAGAAATGTCAAATGCTCAAGAACTGCCAGCGGAATGAGAAGTCAAGATGCAAACATTCCGGCTGGAATAAATGAAATATTTCTAGTGATGAAAAAGCAGCAGCAACAGCAACTCTTTTTTTTTATTGGAAGCTGGAGTTGTTCGTTTAGATTGATGGAATGCTGTCAAGCCACGATATTTTCAATGTGAATGTGAAATTTTTAATGTGTGTATTTTTTATTGTTCTGTTGATTGTGAAGATATTTCCATCCGTATCCTCTCCAAAGTCGTGATTCAGACAAATTATATAAAATGGACGATTTATTCTTTGCAGAATGGGAAAAGCAAGTCAGACATTTCCTTACAAGCATGTTAGAGCCTGAATGTATTTTATCATAAGTATTTATGCAACTTTTTTTGGACAACATGCGCGATGGATAGAAATTCGATGAAAAACGAATATTGATGGAGTGGATATTAACGGGGTTGGAAGATGTCCAAGGCTAAAAGGAACAATATCCAATTTCTATGAAAAGGGAGTTTTTTTAAAAGATGGGGTGACATTTACAAAAATATTTTGTTGGAAAGATTGGGGCAGATGACAGAAACAGGTACATTGGAGGCAGTTGGGACAGAGCAAGGTGCCTTTCTTGAGATGGAAAAGGCAAGACATTGATTTTACGCGCTGAGGAGAGGGGTAGAATGGCACTTGATTGCTTGGCTTGAGAGGCGAAAATGCGAGAAAATCAGGCAGTTTGGCGTGATGCAAGCAGCTTGGGGTAGATAACAAACAAAAATGGATTTAATTTATTTGACCCTTGCCTTTTGCATTGCGTCATTGAAGGATTTGCAGCTGGAGCAGAGAACGAGGTTGTTATGTTGAGGATATCTTCCAACAAAAATTATCTTTCATATGAGATCTCGATAACATCGACTTCATTGTCTTCATCGTCTTCATTGTTTTCTTCAACTATTCCGTCTATTCTCCCCCTTCTTCTCCAGCCTCATTGTTTTCGTCAGCCTTATCTGTCTCATCGCCATCATGTTTTCGTATACACCTCCAAATGATATGAAATTGTATTTTTTTTCCCTTATTTTTGATCATCACCTTCGTCACCTTCATCACCTTCATCACGTTCTGCAAGTGTTTCTTCTTCAACGAATGCAACTAATTTTTATTTATCTTTGTCATTTTCATCTTCTTCTTTGTGTTCATCTTCTTTTCCCCGCGCCATGAATTCATCCTCCTCCATTTTCTGCTTCCTCTTCAGCCGAAACGCCAAATGCATTTGAGCCGCATTGTCCTGCTGCTGAGTCTTCTCCTTCTCGAAACAATTGCCAAACGAAGAATATTTCTGGCTGGCTGTCATCTGTGTGAAACAGCCTGTTTGCCGTTTTTGGCTTTGTGTCAGAGGATGTCAGGAGAGAAACGACGAATTTCGTTTTGAAATGATTCTCTGAAGATTATAATTCTATTGTTGCTGCAATTCCTTCTTTTTCTTCTTCCTCCTCCTCCTCCTCTTCTTCTTCCCCCTCATCGCTTTCTTCATTATGTTCGCTGTAATTGTTGTCATTTTCGCTGCTCCAACAAATGAAATTGCATGCACATATTTTCTTCTTGGCTGTTATCATATTCGCATTCTTCGTATTCTTCCTTTTCTTCTCCATTTTTTTAGTTCACCTCATCTGCCAAAAATGAGAGGGAATGTCAGCAAAACGCAGAAATATTGCCAGTTGTATCGAATTGTTCAGTTAAGAGGAAGATAAAGGAGATGAATAAGCAGAAAAGGAAAAAGCTGCATTTCTTCCTCTTCCTCCATCTTCTCCATCTTCTCCGTCTTCTCCGTCTTCTCCGTCTTCCTCGCCATTTTGTTCTTGTTGTTGTTTGTTGGCACCAACAGAAATGGCTGGAGGAATGTTTGATCCATTGGGTATATCATCATCTGTATGTATATTTGTTGATAGAAAAAAGATTGCTGAGAAGAAGATTGCTGAGAAAAAGACAAAGACATCGAAATTGAAGAATGAGCCAATGAAAACGAGAGTGGCAATGGAGACGGATATGCCACTGAAAAAGAGGAAGAAGAAATAGAAGAAAATAAAAAAGAAGAAGAAAATAAAAAAGAAGAAGAAAATGAAGAAGAAGAAGAAGAAAAGGAAGAAGAAGAAAACGCAAAGGAGGCACTGCCTATATTCGCATGCCATGCTCAGCCACCAGTTGTGCTGCTGATCCGCCCGATGTCATCTTCATCGTCTTCGTCATCTTCATCATCTTCGTCATCTTTCCCTCTTTTACTCCTGCTTCTGATACTTCTGCTGTTTCTGCTGTTTCTCTTGCATCTCCATCAATAGCAGGCGCAAAGAGCTGCATTTCCCCTGTTGACAGCGTGAATGAGAAGGCGCCGAATAAAAGGAGCTTAGTGAATGCTGGTGCTGAAGTGCCGATGGGTTATATGCAGCAGCAGCAGCAACATCAAAAAAGAAAGAAAGATAAGATAAGATTTTTTAAAAAAAATGAAAGAGGGAGATGGGAAGGCAAGGGCAGGAGGAGAGGAAGTGTTTGGCATGCCTCTTCAGCTGCCTTTTGTGCTGTGTGTGCTGCTGGCAGTGCTGTCTGGCGCATCGAGTGGCAGTGGCGAAGCTCCTTTGGCAAATGCTGCTCTTGTTCTGTTTCTGCGCTGAGAGTGTTTATATTTCTATTTCTATTTGTGTATGTGCATGTTCTTTGTCTTCCGCCGAGTGCAGGCGCTTCTTCCATCTGCAGCATGCAAAGGAAATCCCGATGGCGTTTGACTTTGAAAGGAAGCAAAGTCCCCTGGCTCGCTGTTTGGATGATCCTTGGCAGAACTTTTGCCGGCAACTCAACTACCGCGCAGCACTTCGCCATGGTTTATGGAGGCGGAGGCGGAATGTATTCGGAGACGATATGTTTTCTGCGGCTGGGTTGTCTTTTTCCTTCGCCTTGTGGGGGATTCTATGGAAGGTGGCGCTGAATTTCGTAAAGGGTGAAAATTCCTCTCCTTCGAATCCTTCATTTCTTCGAAAATGCTTCAGCCGCTTTTCTCCTTCATTCCCATCGTCGTTCAGCGTCATCTTTTTTAACATTCGAAACTGCAGCATTCTGTGCAACATCTTCTATTGCTTCGGACAGCAGTGATTATTTCTCATCAAAAGCGAATTCGACCCAACCACACTCACTGTCTTCCCTTTCCCCAAAACAGAAATCTTCTTTTCCCCAACACTGATCGTCTTCTCTTCGCTCACATGCCTCCCACCCAGCAAAGTGATTGTCGAGCTCAGCTGTGCCATGCTCGACCCCGCTGCATGCCCCACTGTCTTGCAAGGTGCTGCCTCACTCATTCCACACAGATTGCTCGAGTCATCCCCACTCACCCCAACATACCGATCCTTCATCCCTTCCTTCAACCATCCCTTTTTTTCTGTGTGCTGATAATACCAACCGCCCGAATAGTAATAACGGCACACTCTCGTATCATTGCTATTCGTTGTGTACGATTCATAGAACGGGTTATCCGATGAAAAGAGATTATTTCCATCATAAAAGAACACATCATGTCCATATGGAGTGGAAGCGTTGCAACTGCAATCATGGAAGAAGAAGAAATAACAATAAGTGTTGTTGCTTGGAGGTATTTGTTGATTCGGATAAAAAAACAATCCTCCGCCAGTTGATGTTGCATTGCACGAAATGAACTGGAGGCTCCGCATTTTGAATGCAGCCGGAACACCATAACAATACATCCCTCCGCCACTTGAATATGTTAGAGAACATGAAGTGAAGAAACATTCAAATACACAAGCACTCTCTCCTTTGCCGCTTTCTGTTCCAATACAGGCAGATCCAGAAACATTAAAAGTTGAAAGATAAAGCCCTCCTCCGCAATTACTTGCATTACATTTCTGGAACTCGCAGCCACTGATCCTGACACACGAAGTAATATAATAGGCATACATCCCTCCTCCATAATTATTTTTTGCCGTGCAAGCATTGAATGAGTTGTTCTCAATCTTGATTGAACTGATCTCACGGCACATAATACCACCACCGCCATAATGCGCGTAGCAGTCGTTAAACAAACAAAATTTCACTGAAAGTGTTCCTGATGTCTTGCTATACATGTAAATTGCTCCACCATTTGAAGTTCCATCTGAATAAGAAGTTCCTGACCCAGTTGTATTTGACCCATTCCACACACACCAAGTGAATGAATTTGCCCCATTGTCTGCTATCTGCTGTCTCGCTGGTTTCGATGGATTCCCCTCACTCCCGCTGACTGCAACATTCTGAGAGCGATAGCACCCGACAAACGAGGTGTTCGAGGCATCCAGGGAAGATGAAGGGCTGTTCAGCGAGGGGACAATACCCCCGTCATAAACATCCCACACTGATGAAAATGAGCACCCACTCATCAGAAATGCTCTTTGACCCAGCCCTTCACCCAGATGTGTTGTTTTCGATGGATTTGTGGAGATGTTGAAGAAGGTCAGCTGGGTGAGAGATACAAGGCGTGTCAAGGGTGGTGCCAGAAACGGGGCTGAAGACACACAAAAAGATGAGAAATCTGACTCACATACCAATACGCTCCCTCCTCCTTCACTTTCTTCTTCTCTTCCTTCTTCTCTTCCTTCTCCACCTCTTCTTCCTCCACCTCCTCCTTGTCCTCCTCTCTCTCCTCCTTCACCTCTTCCGCTTCCTCTTCCCCATCCTCCTATTCCTCTTCCTCCCCACCTTCTCTCTCACTCATCTTCTGTCCCATCCTCCCCTCTCCTCCAAACAGTCTCCCACACACATTTCCTCCTCTTCCAACCCCTCTCAGCGTGATGTTCCAAAACACCCCTCTGCACCCGCCCAGCTCAAACACCCCCGCCTCCTTGCCTCTCCCCATCTCCACACCACATCCCCTCACCACAACCACACTCCCCCTCATTCCACACACAATCCTCCCAATTTCATCTCCAATCAGCTCAATCCCCTTCAACTCAACCGACATGTTCCACAACTCCCTCACAAAAAAATATCTCATCTTCTTCCTTCCATCCTTTATCCTCAGTCACCTTCATCCCCATCGCTGTTTCAACTGCCTCGATTTCTGACTTATTAACTCATCAACTTATTTTTCATTATCAAACTTCATTCGCACTTTTGCTGATCCATATATTTAATATATGGTTTTCTCATGAAACATCTCTTGCTGCGCCAAACAAAAATCATCAACAAGTTCATCTTCTCAGTGCAACTATTTTTGGTGCTGCTTGGATCCTTTTTTTTAAATGTCTTTTCAGCAAAGCATTTGAGCAATAAAAAGAACTTGTTTTTATTTTTATTTTTACCCATTTATTTGTTAATTTTTTTTCAATTTTGGTAAAGCAATGAATGCTAACTGAAATATATATATATTGCTTTTTTGTTGCATATCGACTCCATCAGGAAAGTCTTTTTTAAAAAAAAATTATAAAAATAATGATTAAACAAATTTGATTGATTGATTTTTGGGCAATTTTTATTCTGCATTATTTTGTTCGCTTGTTTTTCTTTGTCAATTGCCAATGTTCTTTTGATGGTTTCGGCTTTGCTTGGGTGCAAGTTTCTTGCGTCATATTGCTTCTGTAAAAAAAAACGGATGAGTACACAACCTTTTTTTTTTTCTTTGGATGATAAGGTTCAGTAATTTATCATTTCCCCCTTTATAATCGGGACCTAAATTTTCTGATTCTCAAGAGCATTTTTGGAAAAAAAAATTAAATAATAGAAAACCTTCAAAATATTATTGTATACTGTTCCAGGAAATATTTTTTATTTATTCATTTTTGAAGACAAATCCTGAGTTTTTTCTTTTTATTTTTTAAGATCAAAGACTTGCTCATATTTCACCGAGCTTTTTGTTTTGAATGTTTTGAATGTTGTTATTGATATTAGACTTATCTTTTTTATGTATTTTTTGTTTATTTTTCATTGTTTAACACTTCGTTTTTTATTGTTTTTCCATTTCACAGAATTTCTGCAAAATAAGAAGAAACTATTTGGGTCAACTTATTAATGGAACTTTTTGACTTATTGGCACTTTTTTGTTTTTGATCGCCAACTTTCAACAAACGTTGATTGGCTTTTTTCACTTTTATACAACATTTTAACAAGTTTTAAACAATTCAGTACTTGTTTGTTTTATTATTTTTGTTTGTTTCTCACTGAGATATCGCGTTTTTTTGTATTTTTAAAAGTCACTTTTCTCAGCAAACCAGGCAACTCACAAGAAATTGATGAGTTGTTTTGAATAGCATAAACTATAATCTAACTATTTTTAAATTCTTTTTTTTCACATTTCATTTTTTTTAACAACATGCAAGGACAAAACTGATTATTTCTTTGTAAATATGGGGCAAAATATTTTGCTTCAAGCATTTTCATTGAAAAATTATGCACTTTTTATTAAATTTTTGATAACAAAATATATTATAAAAATGAGTTTATTTTTTGACATTCGTGTAATGTTGGAAAACTTTATGTTTTGATTTCAACGATGCCTGTTTACGGATATGAAAATCAAAATTTTTTTGAAATCTGAGAAAGTTTTGTAATGTTTTAAGAAAAACAATTTTTTCATGCTTTGTGCATAAAAAGCTTGAAAGTCCGTATTTTCCCCCATATGATGAAATGATAAAAATAAAAATTTGATATGAAACGCTAACACTTAAATAATGAACTGTTGTTAAAATAAAACATTAATTTTTCCTATTTATCTTTAACGGATAAATGGAGCAAACGAAAAATGATCAATAATCACGTTTTTGGAACAAAGGAAAGTTCTTGAGAAGAAAAAAAAATTAATGTTTTATTTTGACATCACTTCATTATTAAAGTGTTAGCGTTTCATATCAAATTTTTATTTTTATCATTTCATCATATGGGGGAAAATACGGACTTTCAAGCTTTTTATGCACAAAGCATGAAAAAATTGTTTTTCTTAAAACATTACAAAACTTTCTCAGATTTCAAAAAAATTTTGATTTTCATATCCGTAAACAGGCATCGTTGAAATCAAAACATAAAGTTTTCCAACATTACACGAATGTCAAAAAATAAACTCATTTTTATAATATATTTTGTTATCAAAAATTTAATAAAAAGTGCATAATTTTTCAATGAAAATGCTTGAAGCAAAATATTTTGCCCCATATTTACAAAGAAATAATCAGTTTTGTCCTTGCATGTTGTTAAAAAAAATGAAATGTGAAAAAAAAGAATTTAAAAATAGTTAGATTATAGTTTATGCTATTCAAAACAACTCATCAATTTCTTGTGAGTTGCCTGGTTTGCTGAGAAAAGTGACTTTTAAAAATACAAAAAAACGCGATATCTCAGTGAGAAACAAACAAAAATAATAAAACAAACAAGTACTGAATTGTTTAAAACTTGTTAAAATGTTGTATAAAAGTGAAAAAAGCCAATCAACGTTTGTTGAAAGTTGGCGATCAAAAACAAAAAAAGTGCCAATAAGTCAAAAAGTTCCATTAATAAGTTGACCCAAATAGTTTCTTCTTATTTTGCAGAAATTCTGTGAAATGGAAAAAACAATAAAAAAACGAAGTGTTAAACAATGAAAAATAAACAAAAAATACATAAAAAAAGATAAGTCTAATATCAATAACAACATTCAAAACATTCAAAACAAAAAGCTCGGTGAAATATGAGCAAGTCTTTGATCTTAAAAAATAAAAAGAAAAAACTCAGGATTTGTCTTCAAAAATGAATAAATAAAAAAATATTTCCTGGAACAGTATACAATAATATTTTGAAGGTTTTCTATTATTTAATTTTTTTTTTCCAAAAATGCTCTTGAGAATCAGAAAATTTAGGTCCCGATTATAAAGGGGGGGAAATGATAAATTACTGAACCTTATCATCCAAAGAAAAAAAAAAAGGTTGTGTACTCATCCGTTTTTTTTTACAGAAGCAATATGACGCAAGAAACTTGCACCCAAGCAAAGCCGAAACCATCAAAAGAACATTGGCAATTGACAAAGAAAAACAAGCGAACAAAATAATGCAGAATAAAAATTGCCCAAAAATCAATCAATCAAATTTGTTTAATCATTATTTTTATAATTTTTTTTTTTAAAAAAAGACTTTCCTGATGGAGTCGATATGCAACAAAAAAAGCAATATATATATATTTCAGTTAGCATTCATTGCTTTACCAAAATTGAAAAAAAATTAACAAATAAATGGGTAAAAATAAAAATAAAAACAAGTTCTTTTTATTGCTCAAATGCTTTGCTGAAAAGACATTTTAAAAAAAGGATCCAAGCAGCACCAAAAATAGTTGCACTGAGAAGATGAACTTGTTGATGATTTTTGTTTGGCGCAGCAAGAGATGTTTCATGAGAAAACCATATATTAAATATATGGATCAGCAAAAGTGCGAATGAAGTTTGATAATGAAAAATAAGTTGATGAGTTAATAAGTCAGAAATCGAGGCAGTTGAAACAGCGATGGGGATGAAGGTGACTGAGGATAAAGGATGGAAGGAAGAAGATGAGATATTTTTTTGTGAGGGAGTTGTGGAACATGTCGGTTGAGTTGAAGGGGATTGAGCTGATTGGAGATGAAATTGGGAGGATTGTGTGTGGAATGAGGGGGAGTGTGGTTGTGGTGAGGGGATGTGGTGTGGAGATGGGGAGAGGCAAGGAGGCGGGGGTGTTTGAGCTGGGCGGGTGCAGAGGGGTGTTTTGGAACATCACGCTGAGAGGGGTTGGAAGAGGAGGAAATGTGTGTGGGAGACTGTTTGGAGGAGAGGGGAGGATGGGACAGAAGATGAGTGAGAGAGAAGGTGGGGGAGGAAGAGGAATAGGAGGATGGGGAAGAGGAAGCGGAAGAGGTGAAGGAGGAGAGAGAGGAGGACAAGGAGGAGGTGGAGGAAGAAGAGGTGGAGAAGGAAGAGAAGAAGGAAGAGAAGAAGAAAGTGAAGGAGGAGGGAGCGTATTGGTATGTGAGTCAGATTTCTCATCTTTTTGTGTGTCTTCAGCCCCGTTTCTGGCACCACCCTTGACACGCCTTGTATCTCTCACCCAGCTGACCTTCTTCAACATCTCCACAAATCCATCGAAAACAACACATCTGGGTGAAGGGCTGGGTCAAAGAGCATTTCTGATGAGTGGGTGCTCATTTTCATCAGTGTGGGATGTTTATGACGGGGGTATTGTCCCCTCGCTGAACAGCCCTTCATCTTCCCTGGATGCCTCGAACACCTCGTTTGTCGGGTGCTATCGCTCTCAGAATGTTGCAGTCAGCGGGAGTGAGGGGAATCCATCGAAACCAGCGAGACAGCAGATAGCAGACAATGGGGCAAATTCATTCACTTGGTGTGTGTGGAATGGGTCAAATACAACTGGGTCAGGAACTTCTTATTCAGATGGAACTTCAAATGGTGGAGCAATTTACATGTATAGCAAGACATCAGGAACACTTTCAGTGAAATTTTGTTTGTTTAACGACTGCTACGCGCATTATGGCGGTGGTGGTATTATGTGCCGTGAGATCAGTTCAATCAAGATTGAGAACAACTCATTCAATGCTTGCACGGCAAAAAATAATTATGGAGGAGGGATGTATGCCTATTATATTACTTCGTGTGTCAGGATCAGTGGCTGCGAGTTCCAGAAATGTAATGCAAGTAATTGCGGAGGAGGGCTTTATCTTTCAACTTTTAATGTTTCTGGATCTGCCTGTATTGGAACAGAAAGCGGCAAAGGAGAGAGTGCTTGTGTGTTTGAATGTTTCTTCACCTCGTGTTCTCTAACAAGTCAATATGGCGGAGGGATG
This sequence comes from Monocercomonoides exilis, assembly GCF_001643675.1. Classification (NCBI taxonomy): domain Eukaryota; phylum Preaxostyla; order Oxymonadida; family Polymastigidae; genus Monocercomonoides; species Monocercomonoides exilis. The sequence goes on from NW_027150590.1 coordinate 476,036, forward strand.
TATTGTTATGGTGTTCCGGCTGCATTCAAAATGCGGAGCCTCCAGTTCATTTCGTGCAATGCAACATCAACTGGCGGAGGATTGTTTTTTTATCCGAATCAACAAATACCTCCAAGCAACAACACTTATTGTTATTTCTTCTTCTTCCATGATTGCAGTTGCAACGCTTCCACTCCATATGGACATGATGTGTTCTTTTATGATGGAAATAATCTCTTTTCATCGGATAACCCGTTCTATGAATCGTACACAACGAATAGCAATGATACGAGAGTGTGCCGTTATTACTATTCGGGCGGTTGGTATTATCAGCACACAGAAAAAAAGGGATGGTTGAAGGAAGGGATGAAGGATCGGTATGTTGGGGTGAGTGGGGATGACTCGAGCAATCTGTGTGGAATGAGTGAGGCAGCACCTTGCAAGACAGTGGGGCATGCAGCGGGGTCGAGCATGGCACAGCTGAGCTCGACAATCACTTTGCTGGGTGGGAGGCATGTGAGCGAAGAGAAGACGATCAGTGTTGGGGAAAAGAAGATTTCTGTTTTGGGGAAAGGGAAGACAGTGAGTGTGGTTGGGTCGAATTCGCTTTTGATGAGAAATAATCACTGCTGTCCGAAGCAATAGAAGATGTTGCACAGAATGCTGCAGTTTCGAATGTTAAAAAAGATGACGCTGAACGACGATGGGAATGAAGGAGAAAAGCGGCTGAAGCATTTTCGAAGAAATGAAGGATTCGAAGGAGAGGAATTTTCACCCTTTACGAAATTCAGCGCCACCTTCCATAGAATCCCCCACAAGGCGAAGGAAAAAGACAACCCAGCCGCAGAAAACATATCGTCTCCGAATACATTCCGCCTCCGCCTCCATAAACCATGGCGAAGTGCTGCGCGGTAGTTGAGTTGCCGGCAAAAGTTCTGCCAAGGATCATCCAAACAGCGAGCCAGGGGACTTTGCTTCCTTTCAAAGTCAAACGCCATCGGGATTTCCTTTGCATGCTGCAGATGGAAGAAGCGCCTGCACTCGGCGGAAGACAAAGAACATGCACATACACAAATAGAAATAGAAATATAAACACTCTCAGCGCAGAAACAGAACAAGAGCAGCATTTGCCAAAGGAGCTTCGCCACTGCCACTCGATGCGCCAGACAGCACTGCCAGCAGCACACACAGCACAAAAGGCAGCTGAAGAGGCATGCCAAACACTTCCTCTCCTCCTGCCCTTGCCTTCCCATCTCCCTCTTTCATTTTTTTTAAAAAATCTTATCTTATCTTTCTTTCTTTTTTGATGTTGCTGCTGCTGCTGCATATAACCCATCGGCACTTCAGCACCAGCATTCACTAAGCTCCTTTTATTCGGCGCCTTCTCATTCACGCTGTCAACAGGGGAAATGCAGCTCTTTGCGCCTGCTATTGATGGAGATGCAAGAGAAACAGCAGAAACAGCAGAAGTATCAGAAGCAGGAGTAAAAGAGGGAAAGATGACGAAGATGATGAAGATGACGAAGACGATGAAGATGACATCGGGCGGATCAGCAGCACAACTGGTGGCTGAGCATGGCATGCGAATATAGGCAGTGCCTCCTTTGAGTTTTCTTCTTCGTTATCTTCTTCTTCATTTTCTTCTATTTCTTCTTCCTCTTTTTCAGTGGCATATCCGTCTCCATTGCCACTCTCGTTTTCATTGGCTCATTCTTCAATTTCGATGTCCTCGTCTTCTTCTCAACACCCTTCCGCTCCAATCTCTTTTCCATCAACAAATAAACAGGCAGTTGTTGTTGTTGTTGTTGTTGATATTTCCAATGGATCAAGCATTCCTCCTGCCATTTCTGTTGGTGCCAACAAACAACAACAAGAACAAAATGGCGAGGAAGACGGAGAAGATAAAGGAGAATGAGGAAGAGGAAGAAGAGGAAGAAGAGGAAGAAGAGGAAGAAGAGGAAGAAGAGGAAGAGGAAGAGGAAGAAGAGGAAGAAGAGGAAGAAGAGGAAGAAGAGGAAGAAGAGGAAGAAGAGGAAGAGGAAGAGGAAGAAGGCAAAGAAGAAGATGATGATGAGGAAGAAGAGGAAGAGGAAAAGGAAGAGGAAGAAATGCAGCTTTTTCCTTTTCTGCTTGTTCATCTTCTTTATCTTCCTCTTAACTGAACAATTCAATACAACTGGCAATATTTCTGCGTTTTGCTGGCATTCCCTCTCATTTCTGGCAGATGAGGTGAACTAAATAAATGGAGAAGAAAAGGAAGAATACGAAGAATGCGAATATGATAACAGCCAAGAAGAAAATATGTGCATGCAATTTCATTTGTTGGAGCAGCGAAAATGACAACAATTACAGCGAACATAATGAAGAAAGCGATGAGGGGGAAGAAGAAGAGGAGGAGGAGGAGGAAGAAGAAAAAGAAGGAATTGCAGCAACAATAGAATTATAATCTTCAGAGAATCATTTCAAAACGAAATTCGTCGTTTCTCTCCTGACATCCTCTGACACAAAGCCAAAAACGGCAAACAGGCTGTTTCACACAGATGACAGCCAGCCAGAAATATTCTTCGTTTGGCAATTGTTTCGAGAAGGAGAAGACTCAGCAGCAGGACAACGCGGCTCAAATGCATTTGGCGTTTCGACTGAAGAGGAAGCAGAAAATGGAGGAGGCTGAATTCATGGCGCGGGGAAAAGAAGGTGAAGACAAAGAAGAAGACGAAGAAAAATAAAAATTAGTCGAATTCGATGGAGAAAAAACACTTGCAGAAGGTGATGAAGGTGATGAAGGCGGAGAAGAAAAGGAAGAAAAGGAAAGAGAAGAAGGCGAAGAAGATAATGATAAAAAAGGAAATAAAATTATTTCATATGCTTGGGTCGTGGAAAGAAAAACATGACGAAAAAGTCGAAGAAGAAGAAGAAGGCTAAGCCGAAAAAGTCGAAGAGGGAAAAGCAGATAAAGAAAGTGAAGAGGATGAAGAAGAAGGTGACGAAGGTGATAATCAAAATGTGAGGGGGAAATACATATAACTTTATATCATTTGGAGGTGTATATGGAAACATGATGGTGATGTTGGCGATGAAAACAATGAGGCTGAAGAAGAAGGGGGAGAAGAGACGAAAAAGTCGAAGAAGACAATGAAGACGATGTTATGTCGAGTTTAATCGTCGGATATTTTCTGTCGAAGATAGCTTCAAAAAAAAACCTCGTTCTCTGCTCCAGCTGCAAATCCTTCGATGACACAATGCTAGAGACAAAGGCCAAATAAATTAAATCCATTTTGCCTATCATTTCCATCATCTGCTTGCATCACGCCAAACTGCCTGATTTTCTCGCATTTTTGGCTCTCAACCCAAGCAATCAAGTGCCATTCTACCCCTCTCCTCGGTCCATAAAAGCAATGCCTTTCCATTCCCTCCCCAAGAAAGGCGCCTTGCTCTGAGGCAACTGATTTCAATCTCCTGTTTCAGTTATTTGCCCCAATCACCCCAACAAAATTTTTCTGAAAATATCCCACCCTCATTAAAAAACGTTCCCTTTTCATAGAGATTGGCTGTTCTTCCTTTTTAGCTTTGGCATCTTCCAATCCCGATGATTTCTGCTCCATCAAAATTCATTCTTCATCGAATTTCTATCCATCGCGCATGTTGAGTTAATAATAAGTCACATAAATATTTATGATAAAATACATCTAGGCTCTAGTAATATATTTGCAAAATAACATTTGTCTCGCTTCATTGCTGTTCTCCTCTGCAAAGAATAAATCGCCAATTTAAATAATTTGTCTGAATCACGACTTTGGAGAGGATACGGATGGAAATATCTTCACAATCAACAGAAAAACAAAAAATACACACATTAAAAATTTCACATTCACATCGAAAATATTGTCGCTCCACAGCCATCCAACAATCAATATGAACAATTTCATCTTCCATCAATAAAAAAAGAGTTGTTATTGCTGCTGCTTTTTCATCACTAGAAATATTTCATTTAGCCTAGCTGCATTTTTGGTCACATGAAATTTTCATTCTGTAGATATTTCTTGAGCATTTGCCACTGCTTGATCATTTTCCATAACGAATTGGAGCCACAAAAGAAAAAGAGCACAACTTGATGCATTGTGATTGAATGGGCATATGAAGACAACGCGATTACAACAGGATGGATTTATGGCGTGGAGCGATGGAGTTGAGTTTTTGGAGGAGGCAGGGTTTTGGAGGGGAAAGAAACGACAAAATGATATTTTTTGTTGGAAAGAGGTGTTTTTGCGAGATTTGAGAGGCAAAATGGATGGGTGGGAGACGGATTGGGATGAGGTTGGGAGGGGTTATTTTTTCGATTTTTGTCATTGGGAAGGTGTTTAGACCGTGTTTATTGTTGGAGAAAAGGAATTTGATGTGGAGGAGGTGAGATAAGAGGGAAAACAAGAAGGGCCGAAGATGAGTGGAGTGAATGGAATATATTTATTGGAAGGGAGGATAAGAGTTAGATGAGAGTTGAAGAGATATAGGGAGGAGATTTTTTTTTTCCAAATGCACAGATATAGAGAGGTTCATATGAAGCGGAGCAAGAGGGAGAGTTTTTGTGGATGCGTGTGCTATTTGAGAGGGAAGTGGGGTTGGAGAAGAAGAAAAATGAAAGAAAATATTTCATATTCTTATATAATTTATTTTGTGAACCGTTTGGACGCGCCAGGCATTTGCGGAACAAGGGATGGAGGCCGAGGCGGAGGAAGACAGGAAGAAGGAACGTCAGGCGCAGCACTTTGCATTGGGGGTATGGAGACAGAGGAAGATGAGGGGCTGACCACGAAAGGGTGTTTTGCACCAAAGAGAGGCAAAATATTGGAGGTATTTATATTTTTGATTGGGAAAAGGATGTTGGGGAATGAAGTGGAAGAGATGGAGGATGTGTGGCGGAGGGGTGTTGATGTTGTTTTTGGAGAAATGGAAAGAAGAAGAAATCGATACAGCGACAAGGGATAGGAATGAGTCTTTGGATGAAATATTTTTCATTGCTAGTTTTTTTAAAAGAATGGAGCTGGCTGAGTTATTTGAGTGGAAGCAGAACAAGAAGTTGGGCTTTGGCTGATATTTTTTGAGGAAGCAGAAGGGAAGCGAAGAAAGGGCAGATGGGTTTTGTTGGCAAAACGGAGAAATATTTGGAGGAGAAGAAAGTTTGAGAAGAATGATCATCATAAAAGATATATGTTTGCTTATTAGGGTCAACTTTTTAATGGGACTTTTTTCTTTATTGGCACTTTTTTTGTTTTCGCATGCCAATCATTCAAAAAAGCTAGATGGACATCAACACTCGGATGAGTGTGTTTATAAAACAAAAACATTAAATTACCGGTTTGTTTTTTTTAATTTTGTTTAATTTTAATAGAGATACAGCAATTTTTTATTTATTTTGAAGTGACTTTTTTCAGCCGAGGAAGCATTTCACAAAAATAAGAAATCCATTTTTAAAAACTACTAGCATTATCCTTTTCATATTCAAAATCTTAAGTTTAACAACTTGCCTTTTCTTCATTTTTTCACATTTCAATTTTTTATCAACATTCGAACATAAATTTGAAAATTTCTTTGTTATTAAAATGAAGTGTTAAAAACAAAAATATGATATGAAAAATACACGCTCTAATAAAGATGTGTGAAAAAGGTTGAACATTAAAATTTTCTATTTGCATCAAACTTATGAAAATAAAACAAGATTGATCTCAGATTATTCAATGTTGTGACCATTCACTTGTTTGATGCAAATAGAAAATTTTAATGTTCAACCTTTTTCACACATCTTTATTAGAGCGTGTATTTTTCATATCATATTTTTGTTTTTAACACTTCATTTTAATAACAAAGAAATTTTCAAATTTATGTTCGAATGTTGATAAAAAATTGAAATGTGAAAAAATGAAGAAAAGGCAAGTTGTTAAACTTAAGATTTTGAATATGAAAAGGATAATGCTAGTAGTTTTTAAAAATGGATTTCTTATTTTTGTGAAATGCTTCCTCGGCTGAAAAAAGTCACTTCAAAATAAATAAAAAATTGCTGTATCTCTATTAAAATTAAACAAAATTAAAAAAAACAAACCGGTAATTTAATGTTTTTGTTTTATAAACACACTCATCCGAGTGTTGATGTCCATCTAGCTTTTTTGAATGATTGGCATGCGAAAACAAAAAAAGTGCCAATAAAGAAAAAAGTCCCATTAAAAAGTTGACCATATTATGATTATTTTTAATTTCATCATTGATTATTATTGTTGTTGAAATTAGGATTTTTGCAAGAGTGCTCAATGTCGACGAATGAACAAGGAATATGGAAAGAGTGCACATCTGGCGCCTTTAAGAAATCGGGAGATAATATTTGGAGGGGTGCATGGAAGAATGAGCAGCCGCAAAAATTGAAGCGAATAGAGGGAGGAGGCCTTTGATGCTTTTGGAAGGCGTATCTGGTGAATCATGTTAAAAGCAAAAAGAGAGAGCAGAAAAATAAATGAAATGACAAAAGAAGAAATTTGGCAAAAAATTGAGAAGAAGAAGATATTTTTTTTGGAAGTTCGATTGAAAAAGATGATTTTATTGAAAACGAAAGAAGAAGAGAAATAAAAAGAATTTTAAGTGAATGTTTTGAGGTATATTTGAAGAAGGACTGAAAGAAGGAAATGAATGGGAAATATGACTTGAGGAAAAAAGGAAGATGATGATAAAGATTTTTGGTGAGTGGGTTGGATTTCTCATCTTTTTGTGTGTCTTCAGCCCCGTTTCTGGCGCCTCCCCTGACACACCTTGTGACACTCACCCGACTGACCTTCTTCAACATCTCCACAAATCCACCAAAAATATCACATCTTGCTGAAGGGCTGGGTCAAAGAGCATTTCTGATGAGTGGGTGCTCATTTTCATCAGTGTGGGATGTGTATGATGGGGGTATTGTCCCCTCGCTCAACAGCCCTTCATCTTCCTTGGCTGCCTCGAACACCTCATTTGCCAGGTGCTATCGATCACAGAATGTTGCAGTCAATGGGAGTGAGGGGAATCCATCGAAACCAGGGAGACAGCAAATAGCAGACAATGGGGCGAATTCGTTCACTTGGTGTGTGTGGAATGGGTCAAAAACCACTGGGACAAGTAATTCTTATACAGATGGAATATCGAGTGGAGGTGCGATTAACATGTATAATCTGGGATCTGGAACGCTTTCAGTGAAATTTTGTTCTTTTAATGACTGTACCGCATACAGTCGAGGAGGAGGAATAATGTGCTATTTAATCAATTCAGTCAAGATTGAGAACAACTCATTCAATGCATGTACTGCTCAAAGTCATTATGGAGGAGGGTTATATGCTTGTTCGATTTCAACATGCGTTGTTATAAGTGGCTGCGAATTCCAGAAATGCACTGCGAAAAATGACGGAGGAGGCCTTTATCTCGAATCTTTTCAGGTTTCTGGATCTTCCTGCATTGGAGCAGAAAGTGGGAAAGGAGAGAGCGCTTGTGTGTTTGAGTGCTCATTCACTTTGTGCTCTCTTACAGGTTCACATGGCGGAGGGATGTATTGTTATGGCGTTCCGGTTGCATTCAAAATGAGGAGTGTCCAATTTATTTCGTGCTCAGCAGTGTCATATGGCGGCGGATTGCGCTTTAATCCAAACCAACAAATAGCTCCTAGCAACAACCTTTATTGCTATTTCTTCTTCTTCCACGATTGCAGATGCAGTAATTCCACTCCATATGGCCACGATGTGTATTTTTATGATGGAAACAATCTCTTCTCATCAAACAATCCGTTCTACGAATCGTATACAACGAATAGTGATGAGAAGAGAGTGTGCTATTGGAATGGAGCATATCAGCACACAGAAAAGAAGGATTGGCTGAAGGAGGGGATGAAAGATCGGTATGTTGGGGTGAGTGGGAATGACACGAGCAATCTGTGTGGGATGAGTGAGGCAGCGCCTTGCAAGACCGTGGGGCATGCAGTGGGGTCGAGCATGGCACAGCTGAGCTCGACAATCACAGTGCTGGGTGGGAGGCATGTGAGCGAAGGGACAACAATCAGTGTTGGGGAAAAGAAGATAATGATAATTGAGGAAAATGAGAAAAAGAAGATGGAGATGCAAATGAAAGGCAAATATTTTCAGGTATTATTATTTTTGGGAAATTTTGCTGAGAAGAGAATAAAGAACAAATCAGCCAACTTTTTTCCTTCAACCCAAATAAGCAGTTCGATTTGCCAACGTCACTTCTTTTTTAAAAAAAAAACAAATGGAACTTTCTCAACTTAATATTTTGCATCGCATAAAAACACAGAGGATCTTCGTCGACTGCTCTTTTAAAAAAAAAAAAAATATTGATTCATTTCATTTTTCCCCAGCATTATCGCCAAGAGAGAATAACAAAGAGAGGAGGAGGCAGAGAAAACATGTGACGAGCTTTGGCAGATGCCCTTCAATGGTCTGGACAACGAACCTCGGCGTTTTGCCATCGCTGAATTGTCTGTTATCTGGGGGCAGCTGTTTAGCGTATCCCGCTGCTATTTATTTTATTTTTTTCACTTTATTGGTGTGCTGCTTGCTTCGCATTCTGCTTTGTTCTGCAGAAACAGAAAAGTGAATCATTTGCTGGTTTTTGTTTTTATTTAACTAGTTTTTATTAAAACGAATTTGAGATAACTTGCATTTATCTCATGTGTCAATCGACTTTTGGTAATACATTTTTATTTTCAACTATTTCTATTTTATAAAAAATATAAATAATAAATAAATAAATAAATAAATAAATAAATAAACATTTATCACTCGCTGGCCTTGTTTTGTTCTTGGTGCAACGCACTCTTCACATATTTTTATGAAATGTCTGTTGCACAACAAACACAGGAAAATTGTTAAAAATTTTGATAATTAGTTTTCTCCAAAATTCTTCAACAAAGCGTGTGTGCCAAATGTTCTGATTATTGCAAGAAATGTCAAGCCCAAGCGATTTTTATTTTCCATTGAATCGAGGACACACTTTTATGATCATTTAATACAAGATTTATCTGATCATTACAACAAACCCATTAAACATGTGTTACAGATAAACAATTTTTTGTCACGTCCGTCAGTAATTGAAAATCCATGTCAGTACTGGTTTTTTTTTTAAAAAATATTCATTTTGACTGATTTTCAGAATTTTCTTCATATAAATCAATTTTTATTAATTAATTCATTTTATTTTATTCTTCAAACTTCACTTTGTTTCATAAATAAAATTAAAATTTCTTCCCTGCCAGATACCGACTCCATTTACAGTCACTGACGGTCCGATGATCAAAAATTCCAAATTTGACTTTTTGTCAATATCCTTTTTAAAAAACGTATTTTTATCCTTCGCTTATTTGAATTAATATTTAATAACATTTTAATTTAAAATTATTGTCTTCATAATTGAGGTTCTGACATGAAAATTATCTCGCAGTCCGTCAGGAAACCAATTTTGTCTGTCAATTGTCACAAAGAAACACATGTTAAAAACCCATATTCCACAAAATGATTCCAGTTTCATAACAGTTGATAATTTCGGGGAAAAAAGATTGATGAGAATTCTGAAAAATTAGAGTTCGAATAGCATTTGGTTTTCTTTCGTTCAGCCCGCCTTTAGGTCAAGATATTTTTTTTAACAAAATAAAATTTTCTGATGCACACCGAATGTTCAACAATAATGAATGAATCAATTTGCAACTTCCTATATATTGGTGGTTATTTTTGAAAACATGTCTCATTTTTTTTGAAAAATTCCTTTTGTAAAATTTTCAAATATAGAAAAATTTTCATATTTAAATCAAAGTTCTGTTTTCACTGACCAGATTTCATGAGAATGAATATAGTATCATCATCAAGAATTTGTTTCCATCACAGATAAATCTGGTCAGTGAAAACAGAACTTTGATTTAAATATGAAAATTTTTCTATATTTGAAAATTTTACAAAAGGAATTTTTCAAAAAAAATGAGACATGTTTTCAAAAATAACCACCAATATATAGGAAGTTGCAAATTGATTCATTCATTATTGTTGAACATTCGGTGTGCATCAGAAAATTTTATTTTGTTAAAAAAAATATCTTGACCTAAAGGCGGGCTGAACGAAAGAAAACCAAATGCTATTCGAACTCTAATTTTTCAGAATTCTCATCAATCTTTTTTCCCCGAAATTATCAACTGTTATGAAACTGGAATCATTTTGTGGAATATGGGTTTTTAACATGTGTTTCTTTGTGACAATTGACAGACAAAATTGGTTTCCTGACGGACTGCGAGATAATTTTCATGTCAGAACCTCAATTATGAAGACAATAATTTTAAATTAAAATGTTATTAAATATTAATTCAAATAAGCGAAGGATAAAAATACGTTTTTTAAAAAGGATATTGACAAAAAGTCAAATTTGGAATTTTTGATCATCGGACCGTCAGTGACTGTAAATGGAGTCGGTATCTGGCAGGGAAGAAATTTTAATTTTATTTATGAAACAAAGTGAAGTTTGAAGAATAAAATAAAATGAATTAATTAATAAAAATTGATTTATATGAAGAAAATTCTGAAAATCAGTCAAAATGAATATTTTTTAAAAAAAAAACCAGTACTGACATGGATTTTCAATTACTGACGGACGTGACAAAAAATTGTTTATCTGTAACACATGTTTAATGGGTTTGTTGTAATGATCAGATAAATCTTGTATTAAATGATCATAAAAGTGTGTCCTCGATTCAATGGAAAATAAAAATCGCTTGGGCTTGACATTTCTTGCAATAATCAGAACATTTGGCACACACGCTTTGTTGAAGAATTTTGGAGAAAACTAATTATCAAAATTTTTAACAATTTTCCTGTGTTTGTTGTGCAACAGACATTTCATAAAAATATGTGAAGAGTGCGTTGCACCAAGAACAAAACAAGGCCAGCGAGTGATAAATGTTTATTTATTTATTTATTTATTTATTTATTTATTATTTATATTTTTTATAAAATAGAAATAGTTGAAAATAAAAATGTATTACCAAAAGTCGATTGACACATGAGATAAATGCAAGTTATCTCAAATTCGTTTTAATAAAAACTAGTTAAATAAAAACAAAAACCAGCAAATGATTCACTTTTCTGTTTCTGCAGAACAAAGCAGAATGCGAAGCAAGCAGCACACCAATAAAGTGAAAAAAATAAAATAAATAGCAGCGGGATACGCTAAACAGCTGCCCCCAGATAACAGACAATTCAGCGATGGCAAAACGCCGAGGTTCGTTGTCCAGACCATTGAAGGGCATCTGCCAAAGCTCGTCACATGTTTTCTCTGCCTCCTCCTCTCTTTGTTATTCTCTCTTGGCGATAATGCTGGGGAAAAATGAAATGAATCAATATTTTTTTTTTTTTTAAAAGAGCAGTCGACGAAGATCCTCTGTGTTTTTATGCGATGCAAAATATTAAGTTGAGAAAGTTCCATTTGTTTTTTTTTTAAAAAAGAAGTGACGTTGGCAAATCGAACTGCTTATTTGGGTTGAAGGAAAAAAAGTTGGCTGATTTGTTCTTTATTCTCTTCTCAGCAAAATTTCCCAAAAATAATAATACCTGAAAATATTTGCCTTTCATTTGCATCTCCATCTTCTTTTTCTCATTTTCCTCAATTATCATTATCTTCTTTTCCCCAACACTGATTGTTGTCCCTTCGCTCACATGCCTCCCACCCAGCACTGTGATTGTCGAGCTCAGCTGTGCCATGCTCGACCCCACTGCATGCCCCACGGTCTTGCAAGGCGCTGCCTCACTCATCCCACACAGATTGCTCGTGTCATTCCCACTCACCCCAACATACCGATCTTTCATCCCCTCCTTCAGCCAATCCTTCTTTTCTGTGTGCTGATATGCTCCATTCCAATAGCACACTCTCTTCTCATCACTATTCGTTGTATACGATTCGTAGAACGGATTGTTTGATGAGAAGAGATTGTTTCCATCATAAAAATACACATCGTGGCCATATGGAGTGGAATTACTGCATCTGCAATCGTGGAAGAAGAAGAAATAGCAATAAAGGTTGTTGCTAGGAGCTATTTGTTGGTTTGGATTAAAGCGCAATCCGCCGCCATATGACACTGCTGAGCACGAAATAAATTGGACACTCCTCATTTTGAATGCAACCGGAACGCCATAACAATACATCCCTCCGCCATGTGAACCTGTAAGAGAGCACAAAGTGAATGAGCACTCAAACACACAAGCGCTCTCTCCTTTCCCACTTTCTGCTCCAATGCAGGAAGATCCAGAAACCTGAAAAGATTCGAGATAAAGGCCTCCTCCGTCATTTTTCGCAGTGCATTTCTGGAATTCGCAGCCACTTATAACAACGCATGTTGAAATCGAACAAGCATATAACCCTCCTCCATAATGACTTTGAGCAGTACATGCATTGAATGAGTTGTTCTCAATCTTGACTGAATTGATTAAATAGCACATTATTCCTCCTCCTCGACTGTATGCGGTACAGTCATTAAAAGAACAAAATTTCACTGAAAGCGTTCCAGATCCCAGATTATACATGTTAATCGCACCTCCACTCGATATTCCATCTGTATAAGAATTACTTGTCCCAGTGGTTTTTGACCCATTCCACACACACCAAGTGAACGAATTCGCCCCATTGTCTGCTATTTGCTGTCTCCCTGGTTTCGATGGATTCCCCTCACTCCCATTGACTGCAACATTCTGTGATCGATAGCACCTGGCAAATGAGGTGTTCGAGGCAGCCAAGGAAGATGAAGGGCTGTTGAGCGAGGGGACAATACCCCCATCATACACATCCCACACTGATGAAAATGAGCACCCACTCATCAGAAATGCTCTTTGACCCAGCCCTTCAGCAAGATGTGATATTTTTGGTGGATTTGTGGAGATGTTGAAGAAGGTCAGTCGGGTGAGTGTCACAAGGTGTGTCAGGGGAGGCGCCAGAAACGGGGCTGAAGACACACAAAAAGATGAGAAATCCAACCCACTCACCAAAAATCTTTATCATCATCTTCCTTTTTTCCTCAAGTCATATTTCCCATTCATTTCCTTCTTTCAGTCCTTCTTCAAATATACCTCAAAACATTCACTTAAAATTCTTTTTATTTCTCTTCTTCTTTCGTTTTCAATAAAATCATCTTTTTCAATCGAACTTCCAAAAAAAATATCTTCTTCTTCTCAATTTTTTGCCAAATTTCTTCTTTTGTCATTTCATTTATTTTTCTGCTCTCTCTTTTTGCTTTTAACATGATTCACCAGATACGCCTTCCAAAAGCATCAAAGGCCTCCTCCCTCTATTCGCTTCAATTTTTGCGGCTGCTCATTCTTCCATGCACCCCTCCAAATATTATCTCCCGATTTCTTAAAGGCGCCAGATGTGCACTCTTTCCATATTCCTTGTTCATTCGTCGACATTGAGCACTCTTGCAAAAATCCTAATTTCAACAACAATAATAATCAATGATGAAATTAAAAATAATCATAATAATAAGCAAACATATATCTTTTATGATGATCATTCTTCTCAAACTTTCTTCTCCTCCAAATATTTCTCCGTTTTGCCAACAAAACCCATCTGCCCTTTCTTCGCTTCCCTTCTGCTTCCTCAAAAAATATCAGCCAAAGCCCAACTTCTTGTTCTGCTTCCACTCAAATAACTCAGCCAGCTCCATTCTTTTAAAAAAACTAGCAATGAAAAATATTTCATCCAAAGACTCATTCCTATCCCTTGTCGCTGTATCGATTTCTTCTTCTTTCCATTTCTCCAAAAACAACATCAACACCCCTCCGCCACACATCCTCCATCTCTTCCACTTCATTCCCCAACATCCTTTTCCCAATCAAAAATATAAATACCTCCAATATTTTGCCTCTCTTTGGTGCAAAACACCCCCTCATGGTCAGCCCTTCACCTCGCTCCATCCTTGTCGCGAATCCATCCCCACACCCCCAATGCAAAGTGTTGCGCCTGACATTCCTTCTTCCCGTCTTCCTTCACCTCAGCTTCCATCCCTTGCCCCGAAAATGAGAGGCGCGTCCAAACTGTTCACAAAATAAATTATATAAAAATATGAAAAATTTTTCTTTCATTTTTCTTCTTCTTCAACCCCACTTCCCTCTCTTATCAAACGAACATCCACAAATGCTCTTCCTCTTGCTCCACCTCGTTCGCCTCCTCCCTCTCTCTGCATTTGAAAATAAAAAAATACATCTCTTTTCCATTTCTTCTCCATATCTCTCCAACTCTTGTCCTCCCTTCCAATAAATATATTCCATTCACTCCACTCATCTTCGGCCCTTCTTGTTTTCCCTCTTATCTCACCTCCTCCACATCAAATTCCTTTTCTCCAACAATAAACACGGTCTAAACACCTTCCCAATGACAAAAATCGAAAAAATAACCCCTCCCAACCTCATCCCAATCCGTCTCCCACCCATCCATTTTGCCTCTCAAATCTCGCAAAAACACCTCTTTCCAACAAAAAATATCATTTTGTCGTTTCTTTCCCCTCCAAAACCCTGCCTCCTCCAAAAACTCAACTCCATCGCTCCACGCCATAAATCCATCCTGTTGTAATCGCGTTGTCTTCATATGCCCATTCAATCACAATGCATCAAGTTGTGCTCTTTTTCTTTTGTGGCTCCAATTCGTTATGGAAAATGATCAAGCAGTGGCAAATGCTCAAGAAATATCTACAGAATGAAAATTTCATGTGACCAAAAATGCAGCTAGGCTAAATGAAATATTTCTAGTGATGAAAAAGCAGCAGCAATAACAACTCTTTTTTTATTGATGGAAGATGAAATTGTTCATATTGATTGTTGGATGGCTGTGGAGCGACAATATTTTCGATGTGAATGTGAAATTTTTAATGTGTGTATTTTTTATTGTTCTGTTGATTGTGAAGATATTTCCATCCGTATCCTCTCCAAAGTCGTGATTCAGACAAATTATATAAAATGGACGATTTATTCTTTGCAGAATGGGAAAAGCAAGTCAGACATTTCCTTACAAGCATGTTAGAGCCTGAATGTATTTTATCATAAGTATTTATGCAACTTTTTTTGGACAACATGCGCGATGGATAGAAATTCGATGAAGAATGAATTTTGATGGAGCAGAAATCATCGGGATTGGAAGATGCCAAAGCTAAAAAGGAAGAACAGCCAATCTCTATGAAAAGGGAACGTTTTTTAATGAGGGTGGGATATTTTCAGAAAAATTTTGTTGGGGTGATTGGGGCAAATAACTGAAACAGGAGATTGAAATCAGTTGCCTCAGAGCAAGGCGCCTTTCTTGGGGAGGGAATGGAAAGGCATTGCTTTTATGGACCGAGGAGAGGGGTAGAATGGCACTTGATTGCTTGGGTTGAGAGCCAAAAATGCGAGAAAATCAGGCAGTTTGGCGTGATGCAAGCAGATGATGGAAATGATAGGCAAAATGGATTTAATTTATTTGGCCTTTGTCTCTAGCATTGTGTCATCGAAGGATTTGCAGCTGGAGCAGAGAACGAGGTTTTTTTTTGAAGCTATCTTCGACAGAAAATATCCGACGATTAAACTCGACATAACATCGTCTTCATTGTCTTCTTCGACTTTTTCGTCTCTTCTCCCCCTTCTTCTTCAGCCTCATTGTTTTCATCGCCAACATCACCATCATGTTTCCATATACACCTCCAAATGATATAAAGTTATATGTATTTTCCCCTCATTTTTGATTATCACCTTCATCACCTTCTTCTTCATCCTCTTCACTTTCTTTATCTGCTTTTCCCTCTTCGACTTTTTCGGCTTAGCCTTCTTCTTCTTCTTCGACTTTTTCGTCATGTTTTTCTTTCCACGACCTAAGCACATGAAATAATTTTATTTCCTTCTTTATCATTGTCTTCATCACCTTCATCACCTTCCTTTTCTTCCTTTTCTTCTTCGCCTCCACCACCTTCTGCAAGTGTTTCTTCTTCATCGAAATAAACTAATTTTTATTTTTCTTTGTCATTTTCATCAATTTCATATTCATCAATTTCATCTTCTTCTTATATTTCTGCGACTTCTTCTGCGACTTCTTCTTCGAATTCTTTTTTGTTAATGTTGTTGTCAGATATTCATTTTGCATGTATTTTTAGCGCAGACAGGGCAGTGTCGTTTTCTGTTTCCGAAGGCAAAGGCGGGGCAGCCACTCAGAGACAGCCGCTGATGTTCCTATTTCAATCTTTATCAATTAATTTCAGCCAGCCTGCCACAAATGTTGTGATTGCGATTATTCGCTCTGCATCAGATCAACTCACCGAAAAATAGATTTTTACCCGTCGACATCGCACAATTCGTTTTCAAGTTCTTTTTTGAAAGGTTTGGGTTCATTTCACAATTCTCCATAATCTTTCCCTCTTCCTCATCTTCCCCATCTTCTCCCTCTTCGCCCACTTCATCACTTTCTTCACCCACTTCATCACCTTCATCATCTTCTTCACCTTCATCATCTTCTTCTATTTTTCAGCTTCTTCTATTATGCTGTCGACATTGTCTTCTGGATTGCCACTCAACAGCCATGCTCTTCAGCATTCTGGTGCAAGTTCGTCTTTAATGCTGTCGATGCAGAGTGCGTTCCAGAGCAACATGAGCACCCTGGTTTGTGCTGGCTGCAGCATTTGGTGTGTGTTGGGGCGATGCCACCAGGATTTGGATGCCTTGCCAGCTGGGGACTTGTCTCTGCTGCTCCTCAGCATCGCAAGGTGTGCTTTCATTCCTCCACTCTTTTATTTCCTTCGATGGTTGTGGTTGAGCCATTTGTGTGTGTGCTGCTTGTCTGTCTGTCTGTATGTCTGTCTGTTTGTGTGTGTGTGTGTGTGTGTGTATACAAGCACAGGCACTTTGGATGAGCCGATCCAGCTGAACGCATCTTTGTCGGAATCTTCTTTTGCAGTTTGCAGTTTGCAGTTTGGCTTGAGGGTGAAGGGCGAACGGTGAAGGGTGAAAGGCTTGGGAGCATGCAATTGGCTGTTTGGGATCATGTTGAATGCCCTGCCGATTTGGCGCCAAGCAGAATGGTCAGAAAATGCTTTGTGACAATTTTCATGGCTGATGGCATTTTCTTTTGGCGTTGCTTTCTGTTGCATCTGGGGAGCCACTTTAAAGGAGAATGTTCGGCACGCGGGAGTTGGGGCATTTGTGTGAGGTTTTGAAGGCAATATTTTTTTTTCGATGTTTTTTTTTTCATTTTTATATTTTATTGTTTTTATGTTTAGAGCATGCGGACAGGAAGGATAAGGGGGAGGCAAAGAAAGAGGGAAGAAAAGGAAGAATTGCTCGACAGTTGAGGCAGTATGAGGAGAGGATGTTATTTATCATCATTTTCTTCTCGATATCGGTCTTTGCTGCCTTCTTCGCCTTGGTTGCCACGAGGGGTTTTCTCCTCTGGTGCGATTTGTTCGAGTGTTATTGGAGAGGAACAGGCGATGGACTCCTGCAGGGGATGGCAATTGGGTGTGGCGAGTGGGGGCCGCAAAAGGGCTGAAGGGCACTTTGATTCGATTTTTTTATTTTTTGGGGGGGCATTTTGTTGGGGGTTTGCACTCTGAAGTTGGGGAAGTGTGTTTTTTGCGGCTTTGGTGGGGAAGAGATTGGAGATTGCTTTTGCTGAGTGATTTATTATTATTATTATTATTATTATTATTATTATTTAATCTTCTATTTTCTATTTTCTATTTTTTATTATTGGAGGTGAGGTTTGTGGAAGTGAATGATTGGAGCATGCCTCTTGATATTTGTTTGTGTATATAATTATATACGCATTTATTAATTTTCTCTTTAATTTTCTTGTTTATTAATTTATTTATTTGGCTGATGATTTATATGTTGATTTGCATGTTTGTTTGTTTGCTTGGTGGGCATTCTGCAAGAAATGGGAGGAGGAAACAGGAGGCGGAAATGGGGGTTGTGGTGGTTGCAAGCTTTTTGAGCGCTGGGCAGGGGCAAGAAAGGGATGGAGGTGAAGAGGGAACGCTGAATGAGCAATGGAGAAGGAGGGAAAGCAGAAGGGGATTCCCAGGAAAATGATGAAGATGCGCCGACAGATGCTGCGAGGCGTTGCCGCGGCAGGAAGAGGAGCGAAGAGGGAAAAGGAGGAATGGGTCATGTGAGAGAGCGATGGAAAGGAGGAGCTTTGGAAGGATGGCAGCAAAGGAATGGAGGAGCTGCGAAGCACTCGGACTTAATCCCGAAGAGACAAAACAGGCGATGCCACCACGTTCGTTGATGCGTTTATCATCATCGCCATCGTATTTTTCCTTTTTTTTTCTTCTTCGTTTTCTTCTTCTTCTTCTTCTTCTTTGGTTTGTTTTCAAAAAATTCAGCTGCAGCAGACGCCGTACAGCCATTGAGCCATAACAAAGAAGATAAGAACGATGATTCTGCACTTTTCGATCAGGAGCAGGAAAACGTAGAAATGCACTCGTTATCTGTTTTTTTTTTCCAGCAGAAAAATTATGTTCAAGCCTCTGCAGCTGCGGTTGAAGTTTAGCCAAATTGCGAGCAAACGGAACGAAAGGACTTTTTATTTGATGAAGCTTTGGGAGAAGAAGGGCGAAAAAGGGGGAGTGCATTGATGGTTTTGGATGGGTCGAAGAAGAGATGGAATGTTTTTGAATTTGGAGAGAGGAAATATGGCATGGAATGGGGATGTGAATTCGAAAGAATGGGATGAAGAGATGAAGAGATGAGGAGATGAGGAGATGAATCAAGAGAAAAGGAATATAAAGAGGAGATGGATGAAAGGGAAGGGGTTTTAGATGAAAATTTTGGAGAAATGAATTTTATCAGGATAAAATTCAAAATTTTGGGGAAAGTTTGAAAAAGAAGATGAGGACATCCCCCAGAATATTTATTAAAAGGATAATCTTTGAGAATGGAGATAATAGCACACTTTGTTTTTGTTGGAGACGATAGAAGCAATGAGGAGGACAATGAATGCAGCGATTCTTTGACCAAAGAAGTAGAGATTGACGAGCAATAAAGGCATAAATCTTATTTTCTTTTTGTGTGTGCGTGTTTTTATTTGGCAGAGTTTTTCCTTTGATTTTATTATTATTATTATTATTTCACTTGCTTAGACAAAAGTGTTTTTGCAGGCATTTTCCAAAAGTAGCGAAGAAAAGCAGAATAACATCAGACGATAGAAAGTGAAGGACAATGAGCGGATTCAACCTGGGAAAGAGCTTTATAGGATCATAGTTATAAAAAGGCATTGACAGCGAAGGTCTGTTATATTTTTTTTATGAGATTCATTACATATGCAGCAGAAAGAGACAAGAAAAGGGTTGAAGAATAATTTGAGTTACTGAGGAATATTCGATTGAGAGGGATTGGGAGTGAATGAGAGGATGGGGCAGACGAGGAGTGAGAGAGAAGGTGGAGGAGGAAGAGGAGGATGGGGAAGAGGAAGCGGAAGAGGTGAAGGAGGAAAGAGAGGAGGACAAGGAGGAGGTGGAGGAAGAAGAGGTGGAGAAGGAAGAGGAAAAGGAAAAGAAGAAGGAAGTGAAGGAGGAGGAAGTGTATTGGTGAGTGAGTCGGATTTCTCATCTTTTTGTGTGTCTTCAGCCCCGTTTCTGGCGCCTCCCCTGACACACCTTGTGACACTCACTCAGCTGACCTTCTTCAACATCTCCACAAATTTACCGAAAACAACACAACTGGCTGAAGAGTTGGGTCAAACATCATTTCTGATGAGTGGGTGCGCATTTTCATCGGTGTGGGATGTTTATGATGGGGGCATTGTCCCCTCACTGAACAGCCCCTCATCATCCTTGTCTGCCTCAAATACCTCATTTGTCAGGTGCTATCGATCACAGAATGTTGAAGTCAATGGGAGTGAGGGGAATCCATTGAAACCTGCGAGACAGCAGATTACAGAAAATGAGGCGAATTCATTCACCTGGTGTGTGTGGAATGGGTCAAATACAACTGGAACAACTAATTCTTATACAGATAGGGCTTCGAATGGAGGGGCGATTAACATGTATGGTTTGTCATCAGGAACACTTTCAGTGAAATTTTGTTCTTTTAATGATTGCTATGCCCATTGGAATGGAGGAGGAATTATGTGTCATACAATTAATTCAATCAAGATTGAGAACAATTCGTTCAATGCATGTACAGCAAAAAATAATGTAGGAGGGGGGATGTATGCTTATTCGATTTCAACATGTGTCAGGATCAGTGGGTGCGAATTCCAGAAATGCAAAGCGAGTGGCTCAGGAGGAGGCCTTTATCTTGCATCTTTTCAGGTTTCTGGATCTTCATGTATTGGAACAGAAAATGGCAAAGGGGAAAGTGCTTGTGTGTTTGAGTGTTTCTTCACTTCGTGCTCGCTTACAGGTTCAAGTGGCGGAGGGTTGTGTTGTGTTACTGTTCCGGCTGCATTCAAAATGAGAAGCCTCCAATTTATTTCGTGCAACGCAACATCAACTGGCGGAGGATTGTATTTTAATCCAAACCAACAAACACCTCCAAGCAACAACATTTATTGCTATTTCTTCTTCTTCCACGATTGCAGTTGCAACGCTTCCACTCCGTATGGCCACGATGTGTATTTTCAAGACAATTACAATCTCTTTTCGTCATACAACCCGTTCTACGAATCGTACACAACGAATAACAATGATAAGAGAGTGTGCTATTATTATAATGGTTATCAGCATACAGAAAAGAAGGAATGGTTGAAGGAAGGGATGAAGGATCGGTATGTTGGGGTGAGTGGGAATGACGCAAACAATCTGTGTGGGATGAGTGAGGCAGCGCCTTGCAAGACCGTGGGGCATGCAGTGGAGTCGAGCATGGCGCAGCTGAGCTCGACAATCACGTTGCTGGGTGGGAAGCATGTGAGCGAAGGGGAGACGATCAGTGTTGGGGAAAAGAAGATTTCAGTTGTTGGGAGAGGGAAGACAGTGAGTGTGATTGGGACGAATTCTCTTTCGACCTCTTCGACAACACTGTTTAGCATATCTTCTGGCCAACTGGAGGTGGGGCATGTGGGGATCGATCACAACTCGATGAGAAGTCCATCGCCGAGTGTGTTTGTGGTGTCTGTGGGGAGTGGGGCTCTTTCGCTGGAGGATGTTTTGATCGACTCTTCGACGCCAGGAGGGAGTGGAATGACGAAGTGTGTGTTTGAAGTGGCGCTGAGGCAGCTGAAGACGATTGATGTGGAGATTGAAAACATGAAAGTGAGCCAACTTCTGATTATCGATCCATATTTTATTGGATTTGCATTGGGAGAAAATTATTTATTGTTTATTTTATTTTGAGTTCATGGCACACTGACTGAAGAGAGAGTGAAAATAATTGAAATTCTGAGATTAACTTTTTTATTATCTTTTTTGTTGAAATGACAAGCAATAAAGAGTTATTTTTTGTTGAGAGTGCATTTTCTTTACGGAAACGATTATTTTTTTTATGAATATGATATGTTGATATAAATTTTGTGGATGCATATAAAAACGGAATAAATGAAAAACCCACCAAAATCAATGACAAAATTGTTAATTATGAATGAATACAAATCTCATTTTTTTTTTTTTACAATATACCAAAAATGATTCTTTTATTGAGCGTTATGTTCCAAAAATTGTTCGACGTCAAGAACATTGCAACAAAAATCGAAAAAGTTATTATTATTAAGAAAACAGAATTTATCAACAGTTATGATATATCAGACACTTCAGATTGTGAAAAGTGTAAGATTGTTAAAGATTTATAAATGATCTGCTTTTGTTTTCTGATGATTGTGAATCATGAACACCACAGATAATCTTGTTTCAATGAGTGTTTTATTGTGAAGTGATTGAATATATTCAAACTCTGAAAAACATATTATTTTCATTCATTTTTTGAAAAGAATAAATTTGAGATAAGTGAAGAAATTGTGTCAAATTGTTTATAGTGAACTGTATATTTTTTTTTTCAAAATATTGTTCAAATGGAAATTTGTTCACAAATGGGTGATTGTTTTTGAAATCATAGAAAAGATCTGGGAGTTAATTATTTCCATTATTCACTTTTCAATGAAGTTATTTGTATTGAATTGAAATTGACACAAACAATGGTGATGAACAATAAATGTGATGTTATCTCCTTTCAGAGAGTTGATAAATGTCATTTTCCAAAAATCATTAAAAATCTGAATTGATTGACAGAACGTGTCTGATCTCTGAAAATTATTTAATTTGAGGTTATTCTATTTTTTGAGATCAGACACGTTCTGTCAATCAATTCAGATTTTTAATGATTTTTGGAAAATGACATTTATCAACTCTCTGAAAGGAGATAACATCACATTTATTGTTCATCACCATTGTTTGTGTCAATTTCAATTCAATACAAATAACTTCATTGAAAAGTGAATAATGGAAATAATTAACTCCCAGATCTTTTCTATGATTTCAAAAACAATCACCCATTTGTGAACAAATTTCCATTTGAACAATATTTTGAAAAAAAAAATATACAGTTCACTATAAACAATTTGACACAATTTCTTCACTTATCTCAAATTTATTCTTTTCAAAAAATGAATGAAAATAATATGTTTTTCAGAGTTTGAATAATATTCAATAACTTCACAATAATTTACTCATTGAAACAAAATTATCTGTGGTGTTCATGATTCACAATCATCAGAAAACAGAAGCAGCTCATTTAAAAATCTTTAACAATTTTATTATCATCGCAACCAAAAGTGACTGATAAATCAGGATTATTGATAAATTCTGTTTTCTTAATAATAATAATTTTTTTGATTTTTGTTGCAATGTTCTTGACGTCGGACAATTTTTGGAACATAATGCTCGAAAAAAATATCATTTTTTGGAATATTTTCTTCAAAAAATCAGATATTTGAATTCATTCATAATTTATGGTTAAATCATTGTTTTTTAGTTGTATTTTTTCATTTATTCCGCTTTTACATGCCTCTATTAAATATTTATCAACAAATCATTTTCATAAAAAAATATTTATTTTCTGCCGTTAAACACATGCACTCTCAATGCAAAATAACTCTTTATCGCTTGTCATTTCAACAAAAAAGATAATAAAAAAGTTAATCTCAGAATTTCTATTTTTTTTCTCTCTCTTCAGTCAGTGTGTTGTGCAGTCAAAACAAAGCAAACAATAACCAATTTTCTGCTAATACTGATCCTGTTGATGATGGTTTGGCAAATAGTGGTTGACTCATTTTCATGTTTTCTATCTCCACATCAATCGTCTTCAGCTGATTCAGCGCAACATCTAACACAGATGACGAGATTCCACTCCCTCCTGATGTGGAAGAATTAATCACCACATCCTCCAGCAAAAGAGTCCCGCTCCTCAGTGACACCACAAACACACTCGGCGATGGACTTCTCATCGAGTTGTGGTCGATCCCAACATGCCCCACCTCCAGTTGGCCAGAAGATATGCTGAACAGTGTTGACGAAGAGGTCGAAAGCGCACTTGTTCCAATCACACTCACTGCCTTCCCTCTCCCCAAAACAGAAATCTTCTTATCCCCAACACTGATTGTCTTCTCTTCGCTCACATGCCTCCCACCCAGCAACGTGATTGTCGAGCTCATCTGCGCCATGCTCGACCCCACTGCATGCCCCACTGTCTTGCACGGCGCAGACTCACTCATCCCACACAGATTGCTCGAATCATTCCCACCCACCCCAACATATCTATCTTTCATCCCCTCCTTCAACCATTCCTTCTTTTCTGTATGCAGATATGTCCAACTGCCTGAATAATATCTATGGCACACTCTCGTATCATTTGTATTCGTTGTATACGATTCATAGAACGGATTGTTCGATGAGAAGAGATTGTAATAATCTTCCAAATACACATCGTGGCCATATGGAGTGGAAGTGGTTGTGCATCTGCAATCGTGGAAGAAGAAGAAATAGCAATATTGATTGTAACTTGGGGCTGTTGATTGATATGGCCTGAAATCCAATCCTCCGCCATATGAATATGCCGAGCACGAAATAAATTGGAGGCTCCTCATCTTGGATGCAGCCGGAACATTTTGACAAAACATCCCTCCGCCACAATTACTTGTAAGCGAGCACGAAGTGAAAAAACATTCAAACACACAAGCACTCTCTCCTTTCCCATTTTCTGTTCCAATACAGCCAGAACTAGAAACCTGAAAAGTATATAGAAAAAGTCCTCCTCCATTACTATATGCCTTACAGTTCTGGAACTCGCACCCACTGATCCTGACACATGACGAAATTGATAGAGCATATATCCCTCCTCCAGCACTATTTTTTGCAGTACATGCATTGAACGAATTGTTCTCGATCTTGATGGAATTTATTGAAACGCAAAAAATTCCTCCACCATAAGCATATGCATAACAATCATTGAACGAACAAAATTTCACTGAAAGTGTCCCAGCTGCCAGATTATACATATTAATGGCCCCTCCACTTGATATTCCATCTGTAACTGAATTGCTTGTCCCTGTTGTATTTGACCCATTCCACACACACCAAGTGAACGAATTTGCCCCATTGTCTGTCTGATTCTGTCTCGCTTGTTTCGATGGATTCCCTTCACTCCCGCTGACTGCAACATTCTGAGACCGATAGCACCTGACAAACGAGGTGTTCGAGACAGCCAAAGACGATGAAGGGCTGTTGAGCGAGGGGACAATGCCCCCATCATACACATCCCACACTGATGAAAATGAGCATCCACTCATCAGAAACACTCTTTGGCTCAGCCCTTCACCCAGATGTGTTGTTTTCTGTGGATTTGTCGAGATGTTGAAGAAGGTCAGCTGCGTGAGAGATACAAGGGGTGTCAAGGGAGGCGCCAGAAACGGGGCTGATGAAACACAAAAAGATGAGAAATCCGACTCACTCACCAATACACTCCCTTCTTCTTCACTTTCTTCTTCTTTTCCTTTTCCTCTTCCTTCTCCACCTCTTCTTCCTCCACCTCCTCCTTGTCCTCCTCTCTCTCCTCCTTCACCTCTTCCGCTTCCTCTTCCCCATCCTCCTCTTCCTCCTCCACCTTCTCTCTCGCTCCTCGTCTGCCCCATCCTCTCATTCTCTCCCAATCCCTCTCAATAAAATATTTCTTATAACCCCAAATTATTCTACATCCATTTTCTTGTCTCTTTCTGATGCTCATAAAAGGAATCTTATAAATGATGTAAAAGAACCTTCGCTGTCAATGCCTTTTTATAATGATGATCCAATAAAGCTCTTTCCCAAGCTGATCTCTCCGATCCCACTTCACTTTCTGTCGTTTGATGTAATTTCACTCCCTTGAAGTTTTACGAAAACGCCAGCAAAAACAATTTTGTTCAAACAAATAAAAAGAAAAAATAATAAATCATATTAAAAATAGGTCAAATAATATCACCAATAAAAATGTCATACCTTTGTTTTCCTTTTCTCTTGCCAACTTTTCTCAAAGAATCATCGCATTCCTTGTCTCCTCATCGTTTTCATTATCTCCAACAAAAACAAAACACATTGCACCTCCATCCATAAAGATGTTCCTTTTGGTACTGTCCTTGAGGATATTCCCTTCTCCTTTTTTGAATAATTCTTTGTTGAACTGACTTTCCTCTATTTTTCTCCAAAATCTCTTTTCTCTTTCTTCTTCTTCATGCCCTCCCTCATTTCATATTACCATTTCATTTCCTTCTTTTGGCTCTTCTTCGAATGTTCCAAAAAATTCATTCTTCTAATTCCTCTTCTTTCCTTTCTTCTTTCCTTATTTCCCTTTTATCATTCATTTTCAATCACTTTTCTTTTAAATATCTTCTTTTTCTTCTAAGTTTTTTGTCAATTTTTTTCTTCTGCCGCATCATCAACATTTGTTTCCCTCGTTTTTGCTTCTAACATGATTCACCAGATACGCCTTCCAAAACCATCAAAGACCTCCTCCTCTATTCGCTTCAATTTTTGCTCCTTCCCATTCCACCAAACACTCTCCAATTATTATCTCCAGGTTTCTTAAAGGCGCCAAATATGCTTTTCCCCCATATTCCATGTTCATTCATCGACATCGAACACTCGTTAAAAAAAATCCTAGTTTCATAATATATATATATATATATATATGATAAAATACAGTAATAAAAAAGCAAACCTATGACTTTTATACGAATAATCTTTGCAAACTTTCTTCTCCTCCAAATATCGTTCCTTTCTACCAACAAAACCCATCTGTCCCTTCTTCGTTTCCTTTCTGCCCTCAAAAATCGTTTATTTACAATCCTTGGTCCTGCTTCCACTCAAATAACTCAGCCAGCTCCATTCTTTTAAAAAAACTAGCAATGAAGAAGATTTCATCAGAAGAGCCCCTTTCCATCCCTTTCTTCTGCATCACCTTCTTCTTCTCCACATTTCTCCAAAAACAACATCAACACCCCTCCGCCACACATCCTCCATCTCTTCCACTTCATTCCCCAACATCCTTTTCCCAATCAAAAATATAAATACCTCCAATATTTTGCCTCTCTTTGGTGCAAGACACCCTTTCGTGGTCAGCCCCTCATCTTCCTCTGTCTCCATACCCCCAATGCAAAGTGCTGCGCCTGACGTTCCTTCTTCCTGTCTTCCTCCACCTCGGCCTCCATCCCTTGCCCTGCAAATGAGAGGCGCGTCCAAACGGTTCACAAAATAAATTATATAAGAATATGAAAAAAATTTTTCTTCACTTTTTTTTCTTCAACCCCACTTCTCTTTCTTATCAAACATACATCAGCAAAAATTCTCCCTCTTGCTCCGCTTCATATGAACCCTCCTCTTCCTGCATTTGAAAAAAAAACATTTTCTCCCCATTTCTTCTCCATATCTCTCCATCTCTCATCTTCCCCTCCAATAAATATATTCCATTCACTCCACCCATCTTCCACCCCTCTGTTCCTCCTCTTCCTTTTCCCTCCAACAAATTCCATTTCTCCAACAAATAACACGACCTCCACACCTTCCAACTCACAAAAATCGAAAAAACAACCCCTCCAAACCTCATCCCAATCCATCCCCCGCACATCCATTTTGCCTCTTAAATCTCATAAAAACACCTCTTTCTCCCCCAAAAAATCATCCTTTTATCGTTCCATTCCCCCTCCAAAACCATGTTTATTCTCAATGCATAAATCCATCACCCCATTCCATAAATCTATCCTGTTGCAATCGCGTTGTCTTCATATGCCCATTTAGCCACGGTGCATCGAGTTGTGCTCCTTTTCTTTTGTGGCTCCAATCTGTTATGGAAAATGATCAAGAAATGTCAAATGCTCAAGAACTGCCAGCGGAATGAGAAGTCAAGATGCAAACATTCCGGCTGGAATAAATGAAATATTTCTAGTGATGAAAAAGCAGCAGCAACAGCAACTCTTTTTTTTTATTGGAAGCTGGAGTTGTTCGTTTAGATTGATGGAATGCTGTCAAGCCACGATATTTTCAATGTGAATGTGAAATTTTTAATGTGTGTATTTTTTATTGTTCTGTTGATTGTGAAGATATTTCCATCCGTATCCTCTCCAAAGTCGTGATTCAGACAAATTATATAAAATGGACGATTTATTCTTTGCAGAATGGGAAAAGCAAGTCAGACATTTCCTTACAAGCATGTTAGAGCCTGAATGTATTTTATCATAAGTATTTATGCAACTTTTTTTGGACAACATGCGCGATGGATAGAAATTCGATGAAAAACGAATATTGATGGAGTGGATATTAACGGGGTTGGAAGATGTCCAAGGCTAAAAGGAACAATATCCAATTTCTATGAAAAGGGAGTTTTTTTAAAAGATGGGGTGACATTTACAAAAATATTTTGTTGGAAAGATTGGGGCAGATGACAGAAACAGGTACATTGGAGGCAGTTGGGACAGAGCAAGGTGCCTTTCTTGAGATGGAAAAGGCAAGACATTGATTTTACGCGCTGAGGAGAGGGGTAGAATGGCACTTGATTGCTTGGCTTGAGAGGCGAAAATGCGAGAAAATCAGGCAGTTTGGCGTGATGCAAGCAGCTTGGGGTAGATAACAAACAAAAATGGATTTAATTTATTTGACCCTTGCCTTTTGCATTGCGTCATTGAAGGATTTGCAGCTGGAGCAGAGAACGAGGTTGTTATGTTGAGGATATCTTCCAACAGAAAATATTGTTCATATGAAATTTCCATATGGTACGAAATATTTTGTCTTATGAATTTTGTTCCATTCTGCTCTTACAAATATTTTCCTCAATTTAAGAATTTTTCTGTATTTTTTTAACATGGTAATGAAAGACTTGTAATTATAAGGTTAGAGAAAAAGTTTGGAACAAATCGTTGTTTTTTTCATAAATGAAAAAATATTTCCCCATATTATCTCCGTTTTCAATCACGCCTTTATCATCATTTTATTTTTTTATTTATCTTTTTCTTCTTTGCTTTCTTCCTCATTTTTCTATTCTTCGTCTTCTATATTTTCAGGAAATAAATTGAATAAGCTTTTTCATTTAAGCAAACTTTAAACAAAGTTGATTTTTCATTTCATTTTATTTTTTTCGTATTGAAAAATGGAAAATGGATATTTCTTTAAAAGAACAAATTATTCAAAAATGCAAAATTTGATGCAAACGTTATATCACATTATTTTTTTTTAACAAATTCATTTGAAAACAAATGGGATAGAATTCTTTCATTTATGAAAATTTTTAAAATTTGTTCCAAACTTTTTCTGCTATCGTATAATAATAATTCTGATATTGCAATAAAAATATATAAGAATTAAAAAAAATAAAATAAAAACAAATTAGAGATCATTTAACAATAAGATTGGAATAAATATAACATTTTGACGAATGAAGAAATCACAACGGAGGCGGAGGAAACGGGTTTTTAAAGTGTTTTTCGTCTTTCTTTCTCAGTTTTCTCAGCAGGTTCATTTGCTGCTGGAGTGAAGGAAGAATTGGAAGAGGAAGAAGTGGTTCATCATCTGCCTTCTGTTGCCTTTCTGACACAAAAGGAAGGTCATTCAAATGCAAATCTGTTGGATTCTCTTTCAGAACAGGATCAAATAATTCATCAGAACTTGAAATTTCACGACAAAATTCTGAAGCAGGGAGTGTATTTGCCAAAGAAGACAAACAATTTCTCTTCTCAATTGGTTCATTTGGAAGAGAAAGCAAAGGAGGCAAGCGTGTGCTGCTTTCAGAGCTGAAAGAAGGTTCATTTTGACTGAAAACGGAGTTTGTGTTAATTTGATCGGGAAAGAAATTTGAGGGAAAAGAGGGGAATGGATGTTGAGAAGAGAAGGGAAGAGGGGAATGGATGGTGGAATTGGAGTTATTCAAGAATGGATGCATATCGCATTCATCAGAAGGGAAAGAAGAAGAAGAAGAAGAAGAAAGTGAGAGAGGAGAAGAAGAAGAAAATGAAGATGATGATGGTGGTGGCAATGAAGAAGAAGAAGAAAGAGAAGAAGAAGAAGAAGAAGAATTTGAAAAAGAAGAAAAAGAAGGCGGCGGAGGAGGCGGGGGCAAAACAAATGGAGTTGAATAGCCACATTGAAATTTTGGATTCTGAAGCAGAAGAGGGTTCTCTATATGCTCAGAAATAGCTGGGTTGCTCAGCATTGTTGGGTTGCACCATTTCTCTGTCTCTTCGTCACATTGACAATATTCCGTGAAAAACGTGCGTTTATTCTCTGCTAATAGCTTCGCCTTCTTCTCTTCTTCTTCTTCTTCTTCTTCTTCTTCTTCTTCTTCATTGATTCTGTCTTTCGTGGTTTGTTGTGCAAATCCTTTTGGAATAAAAACATTTGCTTCCATTTTGTCTGGTTTTGTCTGGTTTTTCTTTGCTTGATCATCTTTCTTACTGTTTTCTTCGAATTCTCTTTCTATTTTTATATCTTTTTGCCTCATTATTTCCAATTGCTTTTCCATTTCTTCAATAAAACTCACTTTCCCATCAAAATCTTCTTTTCTTTCATCGCTCCATTTTCTTGATTCTTCTGCTATCTTCCAAAATTCCTCGTTTGCTTTGTCTTTCTTCTTATTCTTATTCTTCTTCCTATTCTTTTTCTTCTTCTTTTCCTCTTTTTCTTCTTTTTCTTCTTTCTCTTTCTCTTTCATACAATCAAATTCTCTTCCTTCTTCATCTTCTTCTTCTTCTTCCTTTTCATCTTCACTTTCAAATCGCATTTCTTCAAAAAGCAATCCGTTCACCTTCAAAAGTCTTTCCATTTCTTCCTTCCTTTTCCTCTCTTGTTTCTTCCTCCTCTTCTTCTCTTTCTCTTCTTCTTTCTCCAGTTGCCTTATCATCTTTTCGATTTCTTTCTCATCTTCATCATCTTCATCTTCATCTTCCTCCTTCCTCTTCCTCCTCTCCTCCACCTCCCTCTTCCTCCTCCACACCTCCTCCCACCTTTCTTCTCTCCTCTTCTCCTTCTCCTCTCTCTCTCTATCTTCCCTCACCCACCTCCTCCTCATCTTCTCCTTCTCCACCACAATTCTGTCGCTTTCTGCATATCCATTCCTCTCCACCTCCACATCAACAGCCACTCGCCCTGCCTTCACTGAAGGTGGAACCCACCCCGCTGCCATCCACACAAGATCGTTGTCTTCTTCTTCTTCTTCTTCTATTTCTTCTTTCTCTTCGTCCTTTTCTTTTTCCTTCGCTTCTTCTTTGTCTTCTTCTTTTTGATATTCTTTCTCTTTCTCTTTCATTTTCTCTTTCTCTATTGCTTTTTCTTCACCTTCACTTTCACTTTCACTTTCATCCTCATTGAAAGAAATAGAATTCACCAAAGACTTTTCCATCTTCCTCCCAATTTTTTCTTCTCTCTTTGAAAAGTGTGAATAAGCTGATGAATAATCCAATTTCTTGTTTTTTAAACCCTCTCTGCTTTTTTTCCCTTTTTTGTAATTTTTCTCATATTTCTGTGCAAATTTCTCATTCCCTTGTATTTCCTGTGTGTCTGCCTCTTGTTTTTCTTTGGCGCTTTGCTTCAGCTTTTTCACTGCTTCCCGAAGATAGCCATATCCCAAACATTTCCTTTCTTTCTGTTCTTCCGTCTTTTCTGCTTCTTCCAATCTACGCGATCCTTCATCTTCCTTCCATTTTTCTTTAACAGTGCAACTTTCTTTTGTTGCAGCGACCTCATTTCGCAAGATAAGTGGAAAGAAATCGCTTCCTTTCTTTTTGAAGGAATCATTTTCTGTGTGAGTAACACTAAAACCATCACGCAAAAGTGACGCAGATGAAGATGTAAATGATGACGTGGGAATCCGGCTTGATTCAAAGGGCTTTATTATTTCGAAACTCCTTTTTTTCTCACTAGGTTCAATAATAATTTCATTGCTTGATTCACAAATATTACAATCCTCTTGCACCAAATTTCCAAATATTCGGAAAAAATTACCGCTTTGCTCTGTCACTGTTTCATATATTGAGTAGGCACCACTTTCAGAGTTAAGAACACTTTTTTCTGAAAAATATTCAGAATCTAAAATATTGTTTTTTTGAATCAATAAAATTAATATCATTTCAAAGGAGTTCAAAGCAAATTAGTTTAATTTTGAAACAATCAAATTTTATTTTTTATTTAAAATTTCGCTTTATATTGTCAAAGATCTAATAAAGAGTTTCAAACCTATTTGGTTTGCAAGCATCAAAGCAGGTGATTTCTAAAAACAACTTAATAATTCAAGTGTGCTGTTAAGTATCAATCCTTTTGAAATGCTTCTTCTAAGTGCTCAACAGTTGTCTTTGCAAAAACTTTTGACGCAGCTTTTCTTAAAAAAGAATTCATTTTCGAAAATTTTCCAAAAAATTTTTAAAAAAGTCATATTTATCAAGTTTAAAATCCAACATATTTAATAAAATTTGAATAAGAACCAACTTAAACAGTGCCTAAAGAATTTCTCTTTAAATAAAACTAAAAAACAGCAAATAATTTTCTTCGGGTATTATTATGGTTTAATAGACTACAATATGGTATTGATCAACATCGTTTGGTACTTGTTTAAAGATGTTTGCATTAGTCTTAGCTATCTTGTCAAACGCACTTTGCATTAATGTCAAAGATTGCGGAAATGGAAGAAACATTGTTCATCTTGATGCATTTTCAGTTAAGCCAGATCCAATTCAAAAGAAGCAAAATGTGACTTACAACGTCACTTACACATTCAAGCAACAATTGACTTCAGCAACGTGCCAGGCTGTTGTTAAGAAAGGAGCCATTCCGTTATTCCGAAAGACAATTAACATTTGCGAGAACATTCAATGCCCAATTGATGCAAAAACATACAACCAACATGGATCAATTGCACTTCCTTCAATTGTACCAACTGGCTCTTTCAATGCAGAAATTCACTGCAATGATGCCAACAAGAAAGAGATCATTTGCTTCTCTGGGAGCGTTACAATTAAATAAGGAAATTTTTCTTATTTATACTCTAAAAATCCCGAATTGCTCATTATTTTTATTTAACTTTTCCTTACAGCTTTTTAATTGATGTTGTTAATTTTTTTTTAATATTGTCACATAATTTTTCAAAACAGTCCTGAAAGTTGTGACGGAGTTGCTAAAATAAGAAATACAAAAAATTGAAAATTTTGTTTTTTAAATATTCACCAAAAATGATTAATTTAAGTGATTGAAAAAATAAAATAATTACTCTAAATTTTCACAAGAATGAACAGTTGAAAAATAAACAGAAACACAAGAATTTTTATCCATTTCAGAGGAACCAAGTGAAAAAATGTTATTTTTTCTTGAATACAACTTCAGAGATATCTGGAGTCGATGAAAGTGGTTTGTAATCTTCGTCAACTTTGAATCCCATCTCAATCCTCTCTTCCCTGCTTTCCCACACAGTTTCATGCTCGCTTCCCATCATCTGGCATGTGACGCAACAATAATGAGGTTGAAAAGAGCCACATCCACATATTTTGCAATGATGAGATGGATCAGGGCTATGTTGCTGATTATATTTAAAAAATAAGGAAGAAAGAAAAAAAAAAGCACATTTTTATAAACTGAAATAACAGAAAATATAAAGAATCAGACTTCGTGTGTGTGATTGCATTTGCATTTTGGTCTCCATTCAAGTACATTGAAATCTTTTCTTCTGGGAAGGTGCCAATCTCCAACCTCTTTATTGTCAAACAAATGAATTTTCAAAAGAATAAAAGAAATGCACATATCAATAGAAGCAAATAAACCGAATCAAATATAAATCAACAAAATAAAAAATGAGCAGCAATTACAAGTTGGTGGTAATTTCAAAATATTCAAAGTTTCATAATTTATACCTTCTGGTCTCATTGGAACAAATTCAAATCTTCTACATGTGCAATTCTTGCATCTTGTTGTTGGCCTTCTTTTGTCCAACGGATTAATTTCATGCTCATCCATTTTATGGCCGCAAAAGCATCTGCAACTCGGTCCAATACGTGCACAAAAATCCAGGAAATGAACGCTGTCGGCAGATGGATAATCCAGCGAAAATTCTGAATCGCTTTTAAACGAAGAATGAACGTCTCTCGGAGTTATAGCAGATGAAGGTTTTGGAAATGGGGTTGAAGATGTAATTTGAGTGGGTCCATCCATGCGCGATGAAAATGATTGATGATGTGATGTTTCCGCCTTTAGAGAGTCAGATGAAAAAATTGATGGTGCTGACCTTTCGGAAAATCTTCTTTCTCTTTCAGCTTCATCTTTAGCCCTCTGTACAGCTTTTTCGCATCTCCAAATTCCGTAAATTCCAGTTTTAATTGACCACTCAGCAGCTTCCATTTCACGATCCATCAAAAATCTTGCCCCTGGAGCGGGTCCGTATTGTTCAACAGCTTCACGAATTCCAATACTTCCTTTGGAGAAAAAGCTTTCAATTACCTAAAATTGAAAAGAGAATTGAATTTAATCAAACCAGGAGCTCGCATGTTCGATATTATCACTGGCTGTCCTCTTGAAGTTGCTTTTTTCGAAGACGAATGCACTACAGCCAAGTGCCCTCTTGAAATTCCAACTTTAGGCTTTGGGACCATTTTTTTCGGAAAGGACATAACAAATTACAAAATAATTTTTGTTCAATTTTTCAATATTTATAATGGTTAAAAATGTTGAGTTTTTTGTCAACTTCAAATGTGAAATATAATTGAAAAAAATATGGGGAAATATGTGGTGAATAGTTGTTTACATTTATCGTTCAATGAAATACTTGTTTTATTTAGAATAATATTGATTTTCAAAAAAATATTAGAAAAAACAAGTTGCAAGAAAATTATTCCGAGAAAAATAAATAATGTTTTAATTTTAATTTTATAAGGTCGCAAATGTTAATTTCAAAAATTCAATGAAATTTGAGATTTTTTTTATTTCTTCTTTCAATCATGCGAATAAATCAACAGATTGCGCATCAATTGTTGAACATCGCAAAAAACACAGAACTTGAACGTTTTCTCACAAACTGCATGCGGAATTATTCTTATGATTTTCATCCAACTTCACATTATTTATTTGCACTCTTTTGGTAAATCAGACTCTCATTTTCTTGTGAACAAAACACTGTTAAAAGTAATTTTTAAAATTTTAGAGTTATGAGATTTTGAGTTTTCCAGAGATTAAAACAATATTTTTTTTTCATGAACAAATGAAGATGTTTTGAAAGTTATGTTCGTCAAATTTATTTGTATTGATAAGATATGGTTTGCGGAAAATGAGTCAGATTTTTTTTTTTTCGAGAGGAGTTATCGAGAAATCGATCATGCCCGGAATTTTGTGCGCCGTCTGTAACCCTCTAACAAACTGATGTTTTGGAAAATTTCCAATAAGAGATGAAATACATTAGAGTCAAATTTTGGTAATCCGTTGTATAAATTCAAAAAAAAAAAGGTGGAAAGTTTCAATGGATATGAAGTTTTTACATTTTGAATTTATGGAAGAAAAATATTAATCAGTTGAAAATCAATTTAGTTAATTAAAACTATTAGAATATTGTTTATTTATCAATTTTATATTTGGAATAAAAAAGTGAAGTTATTAATGAAATAACTGTGTTTGTTGTTAAAAAGGAAATATCTTTTTCTTTTAAAATATAACATTTGTTTAAAAATCTTTAATAAATCATTCAAAATATAAATATTGAAGAGATGAATTCGATTGTCATAGAGACAAGAAATGTTCAAATATGAAACAATCTCTTAATGAGAATCTTCAGAAAGAAAAAAGATTATTTATGAAAATAACTATTTCAAATGCGTGAATTTGATGAATTACACATATTTTGGAAATTAGAGATGACAAAAGTTTGGATTTCTTGAACAATTGCTAAAATAGCAAAATAAATAAACTCTCAAAAAATTTTTTGCATTTTTAAAAATTCCAATATTTAGATAATATTTTTATCTCAACTCAGATAAAAATTACTGAATAAAATGAATAATCATTTTTGGAATCATAACTTTTGATTTTCATCATTTTCAAAATGCTGCAAAAAGTTTGAAATAGAATTTTTTTATTTGAAAAATGAGAAAAGAATCACTCTTGTTTCTTTATTCAATGTTTGGAACGAACATATGACAAAGTTGTTTGAAAATAGCTTTTCCACTTTTCAGTGTTCAGAAAATTATAATCTTCTCAAATTAGTGAAACAAAATTATTTATGCAGATAGTTATATGATTTCAAAAATAATCACATAAATTAATTGATTAATAGAAAAAATATACAGATATCGCATGAAATACCGGACATCGCACAAAATACCGGACAAGATCGAATTCACAATAACTGTAAGAGGAATAATTCTGACAATTTTCCTCAAAACACATCTCATCAATACAAACTCACGTGACATACAAGACTTTCAGGACAGCTTCATTTGTTCTCAGAATAATATATTCTGAAAATCTCGGAGAAACTCAAAATCCTATTTCTCCGAGATTTTCAGAATATATTATTCTGAGAAAATTGTGAAAGTCTTCCTTTGAATTGAGGAAATTGTCCGGTATTTTGTGCGATGTCCTGTATTTTATGCGATATCTGTAACTCAAACAAAAATATCGCACTTTAAAAAAAACACTTATAATTTGCAAAATAAAACTTCATAATTGAATTTTGTAAACTTTTGAATTAATCACATCATGTCATATTTATTTTCTTTCATTTTTTCCTCTTCTTTTTTTATTTTTTTCCTTCCTTTTCTTTTTTCTAATTTCTTTTTTGATAGAAATTGTATTTTTGAAAATTTCAGTTTTTGATATCTGGAAACAATTTATTGATATGTTTATCAATGTTAACGAAACTGTTTAATTTATCTTCAATACAAAATATTAATATTTTCCCTTTTAATTAGCAATTCTGATAATTTTTCATTTTCGTCAAACTGTTTGCTGGATAAAAAAAAGTGTTCATTTTGGAAAAATCATTGCCACAGAGATGTCTGAAGAATCATTAATAAAAACACAGATGCCAATAATAAAAAAATATGCTAGAACGTTTTTATAAGGCAGTTAGAAAATAAATAATAAACATTTGAATTTTTTGTTGCTATTTTCATAAACTCAGAATAATTATGAGCATAACGCTCAATAAAAATCATTTTTGGTATAATTTGTTAAAAAACAGATATAGTCATGGACAAAACCAGGGAAAGGGACAAAACCCGGGAATGTCCAATCAATTGAGGAGTTTTTCAACAATTGGCTCTTCTTCCTGATTTCTTTATTAAGAATTAACAGAATTTTATATTTGTTTGTAAAAAAACGCTCAAACAATGTTATTAAATAAGTTTTTCTTAATAAGTTTACTTTATGATCCTTACATTCAATTTTAAAAATTTTGAAATTTCATATTTTCAAAAAAAGATATCATTGAATAATTGAAGAGCAATAGGAAAGTATTTGTTATTTTCAATATCAATTTCATTTATTCACTTTTTCATTTTTGCGTTTTTCATTAGACATTCTCGGGTTTTGTCCATGACTATATTTGAATTCATTCATAATTTATGATGAAATAGTTGTTTTTAGTTGTATTTTTTCATTAATTCCGTTTTTACGTGCCTCTTCAAAATTTTTATCAACAAATCATATTCATAAAAAAATAACCTTTTTCGTAAAGCATACGTATGCTCAATGCAAAATAATTCTTTATTGCTTGTCATTTCAACAAAAAAAGTTAACAAAAAGTTAATCTCAGAATTTCAATTATTTTCCCTCTCTCTTCAGTCAGTGTGCCATGAACTCAAAATAAAATAAATAAATAATAATTTTCTCCTGATGGCAATCCTGTTGATGATGGCTCAGAAAATAGAGGTTGGCTCACTTTCATGTTTTCTATCTCCACATCAATCGTCTTCAACTGCCTCAAAACCACTTCAAACACACACTTCGTCATTCCACTCCCTCCTGATGTGGAAGAATTAATCACCACATCCTCCAGCGAAAGTGTCCCGCTCCCCAGTGACACCACAAACACACTCGGCGATGGGCTTCTTGCTGCGTTGTGATCGATCCCCACATGACCCACCTCCAGTTGGCCAGAAGATAAGCTGAACAGCGTTGTTGAAGAGGTCGAAAGAGAATTCGTCCCAATCACACTCACTGTCTTCCCTTTCCCAACAACTGAAATCTTCTTTTCCCCAACACTGATTGTTGTCCCTTCACTCACATGCTTCCCACCCAGCAACGTGATTGTCGAGCTCAGCTGCGCCATGCTCGAACTCACTGCATGCCCCACTGTCTTGCAAGGTGCTGCCTCACTCATCCCACACAAATTGCTCGAATCATCCCCACCCACCCCAACATAAATTGTTTTGTCCTTCAGCCAATCCTTCTTTTCTGTGTGCTGATATTTCCAACTGCTTGATTGCAAATAAGCATAGCACACTCTCTTCTCATCACTATTCGTTGTATACGATTCGTGGAATGGGTTGCTCGATGAGAACAGATTGTATCGATCTTCCAAATACACATCGTGGCCATATGGAGTGGAAGTGGTTGTGCATCTGCAATCATGGAAGAAGAAGAAATAGCAATAAATGTTGTTGCTTGGAGCTGTTGATTGACTTGGAGCAAAACACAATCCTCCGCCATATGACACTGCTGAACACGAAATGAACTGGAGGCTCCTCATTTTGAATGCAGCCGGAACATTAACACAATACATCCCTCCGCCACTTGAACCTGTAAGAGAACACGAAGTGAATGAGCACTCAAACACACAAGCACTCTCTCCATTGCCGTTTTCTGTTCCAATACAATTGGATCCAGAAACATTAAAATTTTCGAGATAAAGCCCTCCTCCATAGTAATTTGCTTTGCATTTCTGGAACTCGCACCCACTGATCCTGACACATGACGAAATTGATAGAGCATATATCCCTCCTCCGTAGCAATTTTTTGCTGTACAAGCATTGAATGAGTTGTTCTCAATCTTGACTGAATTGATTGAATAGCACATAATCCCTCCACCACACCAATGCGCATAGCAGTCATTGAACGAACAAAACTTCACTGAAAGTGTTCCTGATGTCTTGCTATACATGTTTATAGCTCCTCCACTCGAAACTCCATCTGAAACAGAATTTTGATTTCCAGTTGTATTTGACCCATTCCACACACACCAAGTGAACGAATTCGCCCCATTGTCTGTGATCTGCTGTCTCGCTGGTTTCGAAGGATTCCCTTCACTCCCGCTGACTGCAACATTCTGTGATCGATAGCACCTGGCAAATGAGGTGTTTGAGGCAGCCAAGGAAGATGAGGGGCTGTTCAGCGAGGGGACAATGCCCCCGTCATAAACATCCCACACCGATGAAAACGAGCATCCATTCATCAGAAACGAGGTTTGGCCCAACCCTTCACCCAGATGTGTTGTTTTCTGTGGATTTGTGGAGATGTTGAAGAAGGTCAGCTGGGTGAGTGTCACAAGGGGTGTCAGGGGAGGTGCCAGAAACGGGGCTGAAGACACACAAAAAGATGAGAAACGAGTCTCACTCACCAAAAATCTTCTTCATCATCTTCCTTTTTTCCTCAAGTCATATTTCCCATTCATTTCCTTCTTTCAGTTCTTCTTCAAATATCCCTCAAAGCATTCACTTAAAATCCTTCTTATTTCCCTTCTTTCGTTTTCAATCAAATCATCTTTTTCAGTCTAATTTCTTATAAACATCTTCTTCTTCTTCTTCTCAATTTTTAGTCGAATCTCTTCTTTTGCCATGTCAACATTTTTCCGATATCTTTCTTTTCTTTTTATTAGATTCGTCCGATACGCCTTCTAAAACCTTCAAAATAATTATCTTCATTTCCTTTCCTTTCATTTGTATTTCACACCCGCTCACTCCACCAAACGCCCCTTCATATTATCTCCTTATTTCTTTTATCCATTCAATATCCTCTCTTTCCATATTCCTTGTTCATCCATTGTCATTGAACATTCTTGCAAAAATCCTAGTTTCATTAAAAAAAATAATATATGAAAAATCGTAATAAAAAAAGCAAACCTATGCCTGTTACAATGATCGCTCTTCACTGACTTTATTCTTTCTTCTCCTCCAAATATCGTTCCTTTCTTCCATAAATCCCATCTTTCCTGCCTTCGCTTCATCTCTGCTCCCAAAAATCGTTTATTCCCAATCCTTGGTACTGCTTCCACTCAAATAATCTCCACAAACTCCATTCTTAAAAAAAAAAAAATTGACGAGGACGAGGACGAAAAAGAGGAAGAGGAAGAGGAAGAGGAAGAGGAAGAGGAAGAGGAAGAGGAAGAGGAAGAGGAAGAGGAAGAGGAAGAGGAAGAGGAAGAGGAAGAAGAAGAAGAGGAAGAAGAAGAAGAGGAAGAAGAAGAAGAAGAGGAGGAAGAAGAAGAAGAGGAAGAAGAAGAATAAGTTGTTGAATGCAACGAAGGTGATGACCCGATGAAAACGATGCAGCTGAAAATGAAGACGAAAAACATGGAGAAGACGGAGAAGATGGAGAAGAAAACGAAAGCTAAGAAAAACAAAAACCATGTCGAATATAAGGGAGAATAAGACAATGAAGACGATTTTATCGAGATTTCATATGAAAGATAATTTTTGTTGGAATTATCCTCAACATAACAACCTCGTTCTCTGCTCCAGCTGCAAATCCTTCGATGACACAAGGCTGAAGACAAAGATCAAATGATCCAAGTCCATTTTGTCTGTTATCCACCTCCAGCTGCCTGTATTACGCCAAACTGTCTGTTTTTCTCGTATATTTGGTTCAAAAGCCAATCAATCAAATGCTGTTCCATCGCTCCCCCGGTCCACAAAGTCAATGTCTTGCCTTTCTCATCCCAAGAAATGCGCCTTGTTCTGTCCCAATCGATTTCAATCTCCTGTTTCAGTTATTTGCCCCAATCTCTCCAACAAACTTAAAAATGAAAATGTCCTCTTCCTCTTTTTAAAAACGCTCCCTTTTCATTGAATTTGGCTGTTCTTCCTTTTTGTCTTGAATATCTTCCAACCCCGTTGATTTCCGCTCCATCAGAATTCATTCTTCATCGAATTTCTATCCATCGCGCATGCCGAATCAAAAATGAGTGAAATAAATGTTTATGTTAAAATGCATTCATGCTCTAATATATTTGTAAAGAAATATTTAGCTCTCTTCTTCGCTGTTCTGCTCTGTTTAGCACAAATCATCCATTTTTTAAAAATCGTCTGAATCACGACTTTGGAGAGGATACGGATGGAAATATCTTCACAATCAATTGGACAACAAAAAATACATACATCAAAATTTTCTCGTTTCCATCGAAAATGTTGTTGCTCCACAGCATTCCATCAATCAAAATGAACAATTTCGTCTTCTATCAATAAAAAAAGAGATGTTGTTGTTGCTTTTTCATCACTAGAAATAATTCATTTAGCCTAGCTGCATTTTTGGTCACATGTAATTTTCATTCCGCTGGAAGTTCTTGAGCATTTGGCTAAACTTGATCATTTTCCATAACGAATAAGAGTCACACAAGAAAAGGGGCACAACTCGATGTGTCGTGGCTGAATGGGCATATGAAGACAATGTGGTTGTAAAAGGATGAATTTGTGGAACAGGGTGATGGATTTGTTCAATTGAGAATAAACATGGTTTTGGAGGGAAAATGGAACGATAAAAGAATATTTTTGGGGGGAGAAAGAGGTGTTTTTGTGAGATTTAAGAAGCAAAATGGATGTGCAGGGGATGGACAAAGATAAGGTTGGGAGGGGTAGTTTTTGAGATTTTTGTCATTGGGAAGGTGTTTAGACCGTGTTTATTGTTGGAGAAATGGAATTTGATGTGGAGGAGATGGGGTGAGGTGAGGGGCTGAGGAGAAGACGATGGGCGGAGTTAATGGTATATTATTATTGGAGGGGAAGATGAGAGTTGGAAAGGAAATGGAGAGATATGGGGAGAAGATGGAAAAGGGATAATTTTTTTTTATGTATCGAGAGAAGGAGGAGGCACATGAGGCAGAGCAAGAGGGAGAATTTTTGCTGATGTACAAGTAGAGGGGGAAATGGAAAGAGGGATGTTTGGGAAGAGAAGAAGAAAAATGAAAGAAAAAAATTTCATATTTATATATAATTTATTCTGTGAACTGTTAGGCCGCGCCTCTCATTTTCGGGGCAAGGGATGGAGGCCGAGGTGGAGGAAGACAGGAAGAAGGAACATCGGGCGCAGCACTTTGCATTGGGGGTGTGGGGAAGGATTCGCGACAGGGATGGAGCGAGGTGAGGTGTTTACCATGAGAGAGTGTCTAGCAATGGAAAGAGGCAAAATATTGGAGGCATTTATATTTTTGATTGGGAAAAGGATGATGGTGAATGAAATGGAAGAGATGGAGGATATGTGGCGGAGGGGTGTTGATGTTGTTTTTGGAGAAATGGAAAGAAGAAGAAGGTGATGCAGAAGAAAGGGATGGAAAGGGGCTCTTCTGATGAAATCTTCTTCATTGCTAGTTTTTTTAAAAGAATGGAGCTGGCTGAGTTATTTGAGTGGAAGCAGAACAAGAGGTTGGGTTTTGGTTGATTTTTTTTGAGGAAGCAGAAGGGAAGCGAAGAAGGGGCAGATGGGTTTTGTTGGCAAAACGGAGAAATATTTGGAGGAGGAGAAAATCAGTGAAGAATGATCATTATAAAAGATATAGGTTTGCCACTTTTTTCAATGTTCTTTTTCATAAATTATTATTTTTGTTGAAATTAGATTGTTTTGCAGGTATATTTACTGCGAATATATGCCTATAGAATATGGAAAGAGAGGATATAAAATGCATTTAAGAAGTCAGGAAATAATAATTGAAGGGGCGCTTGGAGGAGTGAGGGGGCGTGAAATATAAATGAAAGGAAAAGAAACGAAGATAATTATTTTGAAGGCTTTGGAAGACATATAGGACGAATCTTGTTAAAAGCAAAAAGAGGGAAACAAAAGTTGATGATGCAGCAGAAGAAGAAATTTGGCAAATGATCGAGAAGAAAAAGATATTTTTTTTGGAAGTTCGATTGAAAGAGAAAATTTGAATAAGGCGAAGAAAGAAGGGAAGGGGAAAATCAGAGATATGATTTTTTAGATACATTTGAAGAAAAGTTGGAAAAAGGAAGAAGATGAGATATCTTTTTGTGAGGGAGTCATTGAACCCGTCGGT
The DNA here is from genome assembly GCF_001643675.1 of Monocercomonoides exilis. Classification (NCBI taxonomy): domain Eukaryota; phylum Preaxostyla; order Oxymonadida; family Polymastigidae; genus Monocercomonoides; species Monocercomonoides exilis. The sequence goes on from NW_027150590.1 coordinate 518,701, forward strand.
TGAGTTAAATCAAATTTTATTGGAGAATTATGATAATTGTTGTTCAGTGTGTGGAATGAGGGGGAGTGTGGTTGTGGTGAGGGGATGTGGTGTGGAGATGGGGAGAGGCAAGGAAGCAGGGGTGTTTGAGCTGGGCGAGTGCAGAGGGGTGTTTTGGAACATCACGCTGAAAGGGGTTGGAAGGGGAGGAAATGTGTGTGGGAGACTGTTTGGAGGAGAGGGGAGGATGGGGCAGAAGATGAGTGAGAGAGAAGGTGGGGGAGGAGAAAGAGTCGGATGGGGAAGAGGAGGAGGAAGAGGTGAAGGAGGAGAGAGAGGAAGACAACGAGGAGGTGGAGGAAGAAGAGGTGGAGAAGGAAGAGGAGAAGGAAGTGAAGAAGGAAGTGAAGGAGGAGGGAGTGTATTGGTGAGTGAGTCGGATTTCTCATCTTTTTGTGTGTCTTCAGCCCCGTTTCTGGCACCTCCCCTGACACCCCTTGTATCTCTCACCCAGCTGACCTTCTTCAACATCTCTACAAATCCACAGAAAACAACACATCTGGGTGAAGGGTTGGGCCAAACCTCGTTTCTGATGAATGGATGCTCGTTTTCATCGGTGTGGGATGTTTATGACGGGGGCATTGTCCCCTCGCTGAACAGCCCCTCATCTTCCTTGGCTGCCTCAAACACCTCATTTGCCAGGTGCTATCGATCACAGAATGTTGCAATCAGCGGGAGTGAGGGGAATCCATCGAAACCAGCGAGACAGCAGATCACAGACAATGGGGCGAATTCGTTCACTTGGTGTGTGTGGAATGGGTCAAATACAACTGGAAATCAAAATTCTGTTTCAGATGGAGTTTCGAGTGGAGGAGCTATAAACATGTATAGCAAGACATCAGGAACACTTTCAGTGAAGTTTTGTTCGTTCAATGACTGCTATGCGCATTGGTGTGGTGGAGGGATTATGTGCTATTCAATCAATTCAGTCAAGATTGAGAACAACTCATTCAATGCTTGTACAGCAAAAAATTGCTACGGAGGGGGGATGTATGCAAATTCTATTTCGTCATGTGTCAGGATCAGTGGATGCGAATTTAAGAGTTGCAACGGAAAAAATAATGGAGGAGGGCTTTATCTTAATAATTTTAATGTTTCTGGACCTTCCTGTATTGGAACAGAAAACGGCAATGGAGAGAGTGCTTGTGTGTTTGAGTGCTCATTCACTTCGTGTTCTCTTACAGGTTCAAGTGGCGGAGGGATGTATTGTGTTAATGTTCCGGCTGCATTCAAAATGAGGAGCCTCCAGTTCATTTCGTGTTCAGCAGTGTCATATGGCGGAGGATTGTGTTTTGCTCCAAGTCAATCAACAGCTCCAAGCAACAACATTTATTGCTATTTCTTCTTCTTCCATGATTGCAGATGCACAACCACTTCCACTCCATATGGCCACGATGTGTATTTGGAAGATCGATACAATCTGTTCTCATCGAGCAACCCATTCCACGAATCGTATACAACGAATAGTGATGAGAAGAGAGTGTGCTATGCTTATTTGCAATCAAGCAGTTGGAAATATCAGCACACAGAAAAGAAGGAGTGGTTGAAAGAAGGGATGAAAGATCGGTATGTTGGAGTGGGTGGGGATGATGCGAGCAATCTGTGTGGGATGAGTGAGGCAGCGCCGTGCAAGACAGTGGGGCATGCAGTAAGGTCGAGCATGGCGCAGCTGAGCTCGACAATCACAGTGCTGGGTGGGAGGCATGTGAGCGAAGGGGCGACGATCAATGTTGGGGAAAAGAAGATAATGATAATTGAGGAAAATGAGAAAAAGAAGATGGAGATGCAAATGAAAGGCAAATATTTTCTGGTATTATTATTTTTGGGAAATTTTGCTGAGAAGAGAATAAAGAGCAAATCAGCCAACTTTTTTTCCTTCAACCCAAATAAGCAGTTCGATTTGCCAACGTCGCTTTGCCGGGGGAAATAAATAAATAAATAAATAAAAATTTCCTCAACTTAAAAAAGAAAAAAATTTTTTTATATCACTTATTTTGCAATTCACGAGACATATGGGAAAAAGCAGTTTGACTTCTGGAGAGAAACGAATATTTTATTTTATTTTTTTCTCAAAGAAAAAGAAAAGAGAGTGCTAACCTGTCGAAGTGTTGTTCATGTGCATCAATGATGTTTGGGATAAAAAATTATTTCTTTTTTTAAATTGGTTTGTTTGCTTATCTCGTTATTTAATAAATGTGGAAATGTTTATTGTGCAAAAATTATTAGTTGAACAAATATATTGGAACAACAAACTTATTTTGAAAAAAAATAACCATTTGACATTGTTATTTTCACTTTTTCGTCTTATCACTCAGTGTTTCTTGAATACTTTCAAATCGAAATTTTTTGACAGAAAACAAATGATTTCAAAAAAAAAATTAACTGTCGATTGGAAAAGAGGAATTTCTTTTCATTTTATAGCTGTTCTTTTCTTTTCAAGATATGTTTCTCACACAATCATGTTGTGCTTTGTTCAAAATGAGATTGTTTATTCAGCATAGTTTTATTCTTTATTTTTCCAACATATTTGTGTTGTTTGATAAAGAAGCCATGGGGATATGCTTGTGACTGATTTTAGAATACAAGCAGGTTTATCATTTTATTCTGGCCTTTATTAATATGGGTTATTATATATGAAAAATCACAAAACACTTGTCATTTATTCTTTTTGAAATGTTTTTCATTCATTTCTTTTCCTTATGTTACTCATGCTTCACAATTGAGTTTGTCACAATCTATTTTGAATAAACAACAACAAAACTTGCTTGTCAATGATTTGGGTGATCATTTTTGAAATCATAACTTTTTTGGAGATGTTAATTAAAAAGGTATTTAAGTTGAAGACAAAGATTTTGTTGTTCTCGAAAGAATCTTTCAAGATTGTTTTTGAAATTTGTTGAATTTAATTTCACACTGAATTCACATTGATGAATAATTTATGACCAACATTTTGAAGAAATTGTGACTTCAAAAATGATCACCTAAATCATTGATAAGCAGGTTTCGTTGTTGTTGATTAAAAATAGATTGTGACAAACTCAATTGTGAAGCATGAGTAACATAAGGAAAAGAAATGAATGAAAAACATTTCAAAAAGAATAAATGACAAGTGTTTTGTGATTTTTCATATATAATAACCCATATTAATAAAGGCCAGAATAAAATGATAAACCTGCTTGTATTCTAAAATCAGTCACAAGCATATCCCCATGGCTTCTTTATCAAACAACACAAATATGTTGGAAAAATAAAGAATAAAACTATGCTGAATAAACAATCTCATTTTGAACAAAGCACAACATGATTGTGTGAGAAACATATCTTGAAAAGAAAAGAACAGCTAATCGACAGTTAATTTTTTTGAAATCATTTGTTTTCTGTCAAAAATTTCGATTTGAAAGTATTCAAGAAACACTGAGGCGAAAAAGTGAAAATAACAATGTCAAATGGTTATTTTTTTCAAAATAAGTTTGTTGTTCCAATATATTTGTTCAACTAATAATTTTTGCACAATAAACCATTTAAATAACGTAATAATTTAAAAAAAAAATCCCCAAACATCATTGATACATAGTTACTCTCTTTTCTTTGAGAAAAATAAAATAAAATATTCGTTTCTCTCCAGAGTCAAACTGCTTTATATGTGTGAATTGCAAAATAAGTGATATAAAAATTTTTTTCTTTTTAAGTTGAGGAAATTTTTATTTATTTATTATTTATTTCCCCCGGCAAAGCGACGTTGGCAAATGACTGCTTGGAAAGGAAAAAAAGTTGGCTTTTATTCTCTTTCAAAAATTTCCCAGAAAAAATAACATTTCCATCTCCCTCTTCTCATTTCAATTATCACCACTGTGATTCACATCATCCCATTCTCACCAGCCTGTATTGTATTGCTTCCACTCCAACTATCATTATTTTTCCTTCAGCCAATCCTTCTTTTCTGTGTGCTGATATTCCTCTCTTCTTGTGCATTAGCCAGCACATTGAATCAGATTTTCGTGGGCAGATCAAGCCTATGGGTTTCGATGGTTGTACATCACAGTATGGAGAAGAAGAAAGAAGAATAGCAATAAATGTTGTTGCTTGGAGCTGTTGATTGACTTGGAGCAAAACACAATCCTCTATATTGCTGCTTGAGCACGTGTCCCTCACCCTTCTCTCCATTGCCGTTTCTGTTCCAATACAGGAAGGTCCAGAAACATTAAAATTTTCGAGATAAAGCCCTCCTCCATAGTAATTTGCTTTGCATTTCTGGAACTCGCACCCACTGATCCTGACACATGACGAAATTATCCCTCCTCCGTAGCAATTTTTTGCTGTACAAGCATTGAATGAGTTGTTCTCAATCTTGACTGAATTGATTGAATAGCACATAATCCACCACACACCAATGCGTGGTCATTGAACGAACAAAACTTCACTGAAAGTGTTCCTGATGTCTTGCTATACATGTTTATGCTCCTCCACTAGAAACTCCAGCAGAATTTTGATTTCCAGTTGTATTTGACCCATTCCACACACACCAAGTGAACGAATTCGCCCCATTGTCTGTGATCTGCTGTCTCGCTGGTTTCGAAGGATTCCCTTCACTCCCGCTGACTGCAGCCTGTGATCGATAGCACCTGGCAAATGAGGTGTTTGAGGCAGCCAAGGAAGATGAGGGGCTGTTCAGCGAGGGGACAATGCCCCCGTCATAAACATCCCACACCGATGAAAACGAGCATCCATTCATCAGAAACGAGGTTTGGCCCAACCCTTCACCCAGATGTGTTGTTTTCTGTGGATTTGTGGAGATGTTGAAGAAGGTCAGCTGGGTGAGTGTCACAAGGGGTGTCAGGGGAGGTGCCAGAAACGGGGCTGAAGACACACAAAAAGATGAGAAATCCGACTCACTCACCAATACACTCCCTCCTCCTTCACTTTCTTCTTCGCTTTCTTCTTCTTTTCCTTCTCCACCTCTTCTTCCTCTGCCTCCTCGTTGTCCTCCTCTCTCTCCTCCTTCATCTCTTCCTCCTCCTCTTCCCCATCCTCCTATTCCTCTTCCTCCCCCACCTTCTCTCTCACTCCTCGTCTGCCCCATCCTCCCCTCTCCTCCAAACAGTCTCCCACACACATTTCCTCCCCTTCCAACCCCTTTTAGCGTGATGTTCCAAAACACCCCTCTGCACCTGCCCAGCTCAAACACCCCTGCCTCCTTGCCTCTCCCCATCTCCACACCACATCCCCTCACCACAACCACACTCCCCTTCATTCCACACACAATCCTCCAAATTTCATCTCCAATCAGCTCAATCATTTTCAACTCAACCGAAGAGTTCAATAACTCTCTCACAAAAAGATATCTCATCTTCTTCCTTTTTCCAACTTTTCTTCAAATATCTCTAAAAAATCATATCTCTGATTTTCCCCTTCCCTTCTTTCTTCGCCTTATTCAAATTTTCTCTTTCAATCGAACTTCCAAAAAAAATATCTTTTTCTTCTCGATCATTTGCCAAATTTCTTCTTCTGCTGCATCATCAACTTTTGTTTCCCTCTTTTTGCTTTTAACAAGATTCGTCCTATATGTCTTCCAAAGCCTTCAAAATAATTATCTTCGTTTCTTTTCCTTTCATTTATATTTCACGCCCCCTCACTCCTCCAAGCGCCCCTTCAATTATTATTTCCTGACTTCTTAAATGCATTTTATATCCTCTCTTTCCATATTCTATAGGCATATATTCGCAGTAAATATACCTGCAAAACAATCTAATTTCAACAAAAATAATAATTTATGAAAAAGAACATTGAAAAAAGTGGCAAACCTATATCTTTTATAATGATCATTCTTCACTGATTTTCTCCTCCTCCAAATATTTCTCCGTTTTGCCAACAAAACCCATCTGCCCCTTCTTCGCTTCCCTTCTGCTTCCTCAAAAAAAATCAACCAAAACCCAACCTCTTGTTCTGCTTCCACTCAAATAACTCAGCCAGCTCCATTCTTTTAAAAAAAACTAGCAATGAAGAAGATTTCATCAGAAGAGCCCCTTTCCATCCCTTTCTTCTGCATCACCTTCTTCTTCTTTCCATTTCTCCAAAAACAACATCAACACCCCTCCGCCACATATCCTCCATCTCTTCCATTTCATTCACCATCATCCTTTTCCCAATCAAAAATATAAATGCCTCCAATATTTTGCCTCTTTCCATTGCTAGACACTCTCTCATGGTAAACACCTCACCTCGCTCCATCCCTGTCGCGAATCCTTCCCCACACCCCCAATGCAAAGTGCTGCGCCCGATGTTCCTTCTTCCTGTCTTCCTCCACCTCGGCCTCCATCCCTTGCCCCGAAAATGAGAGGCGCGGCCTAACAGTTCACAGAATAAATTATATATAAATATGAAATTTTTTTCTTTCATTTTTCTTCTTCTCTTCCCAAACATCCCTCTTTCCATTTCCCCCTCTACTTGTACATCAGCAAAAATTCTCCCTCTTGCTCTGCCTCATGTGCCTCCTCCTTCTCTCGATACATAAAAAAAAATTATCCCTTTTCCATCTTCTCCCCATATCTCTCCATTTCCTTTCCAACTCTCATCTTCCCCTCCAATAATAATATACCATTAACTCCGCCCATCGTCTTCTCCTCAGCCCCTCACCTCACCCCATCTCCTCCACATCAAATTCCATTTCTCCAACAATAAACACGGTCTAAACACCTTCCCAATGACAAAAATCTCAAAAACTACCCCTCCCAACCTTATCTTTGTCCATCCCCTGCACATCCATTTTGCTTCTTAAATCTCACAAAAACACCTCTTTCTCCCCCCAAAAATATTCTTTTATCGTTCCATTTTCCCTCCAAAACCATGTTTATTCTCAATTGAACAAATCCATCACCCTGTTCCACAAATTCATCCTTTTACAACCACATTGTCTTCATATGCCCATTCAGCCACGACACATCGAGTTGTGCCCCTTTTCTTGTGTGACTCTTATTCGTTATGGAAAATGATCAAGTTTAGCCAAATGCTCAAGAACTTCCAGCGGAATGAAAATTACATGTGACCAAAAATGCAGCTAGGCTAAATGAATTATTTCTAGTGATGAAAAAGCAACAACAACATCTCTTTTTTTATTGATAGAAGACGAAATTGTTCATTTTGATTGATGGAATGCTGTGGAGCAACAACATTTTCGATGGAAACGAGAAAATTTTGATGTATGTATTTTTTGTTGTCCAATTGATTGTGAAGATATTTCCATCCGTATCCTCTCCAAAGTCGTGATTCAGACGATTTTTAAAAAATGGATGATTTGTGCTAAACAGAGCAGAACAGCGAAGAAGAGAGCTAAATATTTCTTTACAAATATATTAGAGCATGAATGCATTTTAACATAAACATTTATTTCACTCATTTTTGATTCGGCATGCGCGATGGATAGAAATTCGATGAAGAATGAATTCTGATGGAGCGGAAATCAACGGGGTTGGAAGATATTCAAGACAAAAAGGAAGAACAGCCAAATTCAATGAAAAGGGAGCGTTTTTAAAAAGAGGAAGAGGACATTTTCATTTTTAAGTTTGTTGGAGAGATTGGGGCAAATAACTGAAACAGGAGATTGAAATCGATTGGGACAGAACAAGGCGCATTTCTTGGGATGAGAAAGGCAAGACATTGACTTTGTGGACCGGGGGAGCGATGGAACAGCATTTGATTGATTGGCTTTTGAACCAAATATACGAGAAAAACAGACAGTTTGGCGTAATACAGGCAGCTGGAGGTGGATAACAGACAAAATGGACTTGGATCATTTGATCTTTGTCTTCAGCCTTGTGTCATCGAAGGATTTGCAGCTGGAGCAGAGAACGAGGTTGTTATGTTGAGGATAATTCCAACAAAAATTATCTTTCATATGAAATCTCGATAAAATCGTCTTCATTGTCTTATTCTCCCTTATATTCGACATGGTTTTTGTTTTTCTTAGCTTTCGTTTTCTTCTCCATCTTCTCCGTCTTCTCCATGTTTTTCGTCTTCATTTTCAGCTGCATCGTTTTCATCGGGTCATCACCTTCGTTGCATTCAACAACTTATTCTTCTTCTTCCTCTTCTTCTTCTTCCTCCTCTTCTTCTTCTTCTTCCTCTTCTTCTTCTTCCTCTTCTTCTTCTTCCTCTTCCTCTTCCTCTTCCTCTTCCTCTTCCTCTTCCTCTTCCTCTTCCTCTTCCTCTTCCTCTTCCTCTTCCTCTTCCTCTTCCTCTTTTTCGTCCTCGTCCTCGTCAATTTTTTTTTTTTAAGAATGGAGTTTGTGGAGATTATTTGAGTGGAAGCAGTACCAAGGATTGGGAATAAACGATTTTTGGGAGCAGAGATGAAGCGAAGGCAGGAAAGATGGGATTTATGGAAGAAAGGAACGATATTTGGAGGAGAAGAAAGAATAAAGTCAGTGAAGAGCGATCATTGTAACAGGCATAGGTTTGCTTTTTTTATTACGATTTTTCATATATTATTTTTTTTAATGAAACTAGGATTTTTGCAAGAATGTTCAATGACAATGGATGAACAAGGAATATGGAAAGAGAGGATATTGAATGGATAAAAGAAATAAGGAGATAATATGAAGGGGCGTTTGGTGGAGTGAGCGGGTGTGAAATACAAATGAAAGGAAAGGAAATGAAGATAATTATTTTGAAGGTTTTAGAAGGCGTATCGGACGAATCTAATAAAAAGAAAAGAAAGATATCGGAAAAATGTTGACATGGCAAAAGAAGAGATTCGACTAAAAATTGAGAAGAAGAAGAAGAAGATGTTTATAAGAAATTAGACTGAAAAAGATGATTTGATTGAAAACGAAAGAAGGGAAATAAGAAGGATTTTAAGTGAATGCTTTGAGGGATATTTGAAGAAGAACTGAAAGAAGGAAATGAATGGGAAATATGACTTGAGGAAAAAAGGAAGATGATGAAGAAGATTTTTGGTGAGTGAGACTCGTTTCTCATCTTTTTGTGTGTCTTCAGCCCCGTTTCTGGCACCTCCCCTGACACCCCTTGTGACACTCACCCAGCTGACCTTCTTCAACATCTCCACAAATCCACAGAAAACAACACATCTGGGTGAAGGGTTGGGCCAAACCTCGTTTCTGATGAATGGATGCTCGTTTTCATCGGTGTGGGATGTTTATGACGGGGGCATTGTCCCCTCGCTGAACAGCCCCTCATCTTCCTTGGCTGCCTCAAACACCTCATTTGCCAGGTGCTATCGATCACAGAATGTTGCAGTCAGCGGGAGTGAAGGGAATCCTTCGAAACCAGCGAGACAGCAGATCACAGACAATGGGGCGAATTCGTTCACTTGGTGTGTGTGGAATGGGTCAAATACAACTGGAAATCAAAATTCTGTTTCAGATGGAGTTTCGAGTGGAGGAGCTATAAACATGTATAGCAAGACATCAGGAACACTTTCAGTGAAGTTTTGTTCGTTCAATGACTGCTATGCGCATTGGTGTGGTGGAGGGATTATGTGCTATTCAATCAATTCAGTCAAGATTGAGAACAACTCATTCAATGCTTGTACAGCAAAAAATTGCTACGGAGGAGGGATATATGCTCTATCAATTTCGTCATGTGTCAGGATCAGTGGGTGCGAGTTCCAGAAATGCAAAGCAAATTACTATGGAGGAGGGCTTTATCTCGAAAATTTTAATGTTTCTGGATCCAATTGTATTGGAACAGAAAGTGGCAATGGAGAGAGTGCTTGTGTGTTTGAGTGCTCATTCACTTCATGCTCGCTTACAAGTCAATATGGCGGAGGGATGTATTGCCAAAGTGTTCCAGCTGCATTCAAAATGAGGAGCCTCCAATTTATTTCGTGCTCAGCAGTGTCAGTTGGCGGAGGATTGGATTTCAGGCCATCTCAATCAACACCTCCAAGCAACAACATTTATTGCTATTTCTTCTTCTTCCATGATTGCAGATGCACAACCACTTCCACTCCATATGGCCACGATGTGTATTTGGAAGATCGATACAATCTGTTCTCATCGAGCAACCCATTCCACGAATCGTATACAACGAATAGTGATGAGAAGAGAGTGTGCTATGCTTATTTGCAATCAAGCAGTTGGAAATATCAGCACACAGAAAAGAAGGATTGGCTGAAGGACAAAACAATTTATGTTGGGGTGGGTGGGGATGATTCGAGCAATTTGTGTGGGATGAGTGAGGCAGCACCTTGCAAGACAGTGGGGCATGCAGTGAGTTCGAGCATGGCGCAGCTGAGCTCGACAATCACGTTGCTGGGTGGGAAGCATGTGAGTGAAGGGACAACAATCAGTGTTGGGGAAAAGAAGATTTCAGTTGTTGGGAAAGGGAAGACAGTGAGTGTGATTGGGACGAATTCTCTTTCGACCTCTTCAACAACGCTGTTCAGCTTATCTTCTGGCCAACTGGAGGTGGGTCATGTGGGGATCGATCACAACGCAGCAAGAAGCCCATCGCCGAGTGTGTTTGTGGTGTCACTGGGGAGCGGGACACTTTCGCTGGAGGATGTGGTGATTAATTCTTCCACATCAGGAGGGAGTGGAATGACGAAGTGTGTGTTTGAAGTGGTTTTGAGGCAGTTGAAGACGATTGATGTGGAGATAGAAAACATGAAAGTGAGCCAACCTCTATTTTCTGAGCCATCATCAACAGGATTGCCATCAGGAGAAAATTATTATTTATTTATTTTATTTTGAGTTCATGGCACACTGACTGAAGAGAGAGGGAAAATAATTGAAATTCTGAGATTAACTTTTTGTTAACTTTTTTGTTGAAATGACAAGCAATAAAGAATTATTTTGCATTGAGCATACGTATGCTTTACGAAAAAGGTTATTTTTTTATGAATATGATTTGTTGATAAAAATTTTGAAGAGGCACGTAAAAACGGAATTAATGAAAAAATACAACTAAAAACAACTATTTCATCATAAATTATGAATGAATTCAAATATAGTCATGGACAAAACCCGAGAATGTCTAATGAAAAACGCAAAAATGAAAAAGTGAATAAATGAAATTGATATTGAAAATAACAAATACTTTCCTATTGCTCTTCAATTATTCAATGATATCTTTTTTTGAAAATATGAAATTTCAAAATTTTTAAAATTGAATGTAAGGATCATAAAGTAAACTTATTAAGAAAAACTTATTTAATAACATTGTTTGAGCGTTTTTTTACAAACAAATATAAAATTCTGTTAATTCTTAATAAAGAAATCAGGAAGAAGAGCCAATTGTTGAAAAACTCCTCAATTGATTGGACATTCCCGGGTTTTGTCCCTTTCCCTGGTTTTGTCCATGACTATATCTGTTTTTTAACAAATTATACCAAAAATGATTTTTATTGAGCGTTATGCTCATAATTATTCTGAGTTTATGAAAATAGCAACAAAAAATTCAAATGTTTATTATTTATTTTCTAACTGCCTTATAAAAACGTTCTAGCATATTTTTTTATTATTGGCATCTGTGTTTTTATTAATGATTCTTCAGACATCTCTGTGGCAATGATTTTTCCAAAATGAACACTTTTTTTTATCCAGCAAACAGTTTGACGAAAATGAAAAATTATCAGAATTGCTAATTAAAAGGGAAAATATTAATATTTTGTATTGAAGATAAATTAAACAGTTTCGTTAACATTGATAAACATATCAATAAATTGTTTCCAGATATCAAAAACTGAAATTTTCAAAAATACAATTTCTATCACAAAAAATGAAAGGGAAAGAAAGGGGAAAAAGAAAAGATATGTCTTTATAATTTTTTGAAAAGTTCCTATTGAGTTATTTTCAAATAAAATAAAAATAACATACGTATAACGACCAAATTTCTGTTCCCACTCAACAAATTTCACCAAAATAAAAATGATAACATTGGTGACTATTTTTGAAATCATATCTTTTTTCTGGGTGTTGATTTTTCAAAGATTGAAAGCTTTTCGAAAGAACTTTTTATTTCAAAAGAAAAGAAGCATAATAATTGTCTAAATAAACAAGTATATTTTCAAAATAAAAAATGAAAATATCTTTAATAAGCCTTTTCACTTTTCAACGTTCATATGTTAATATTCAAGATAAGTTTTTGAACCGAAAATTATGTTAAAAAAAATAATGATCACAAAAATGGAAATAATAACATTGTCAAGGTTTTATTTTCATGACAGCAAAATTTGGTGAGTAAGAACAGATATTTGATCGAAATATGAAATAAAAATAATTTGAAAATAAAACAAATGGAAACTTTCAAGAAAATTTTGACATGTGGATATTTATTATTTCCAATCCAATAACTTTTTGTTGATTTTTTCACATCATCAATTTTTTTTTCTTTGAGAGAGATCATTTTTGATATCATATTTACCCAGTCAAACAGTACTGTTTGAAATTCACTTCGAATGTTGATAAATGAACACTTGAAAAAAATAACTTTATTCAAAACCAATTTTTTTATGTTTGCATGTTTAAAATCGTTTTTTTTTTGAAACTATTATGATTCATTTAACTTTTGAATGAATTATTCCTCTACAAAGTCATATAATCTATTTAGAAAATTCATTCTGAAAAAAATGCATGATTACAAATAAAATCACCCTTATTTATTCAAAAAAAAAAAAAAAAAAAAAAAAAAAAAAAAAAAAAAAAAAAAAAAAAAAGAAACCACTAAAAAATATTTGAAGATGAAAGCTCATTCTTTTTTCACATCAGTATTTCTTCACAAATATGAAGAAGTGTTTAAACCAAAGAAAATATTGTGTTTCAATGGCTGAAATGAACAGAAATACAAAAAAGGAAAGTTTTCATTTAACATTTTGCAAATCAAACACTCAGTTAGAAAAGTTCGTGGAAATACGAGAATAATTTATTATGAAAAATTAAAAGGAATAAAAAAAAAACTTTCATCTTTTTTTTAAGATAAAATTTTTGAAAAAACAGAAAATGCACAGTCTAATGATGTTGTATAATAAAAAAAAATTACGTTTGACGTTTTAGAGCATCTATTTGAAACAATAATGCCTAATAAAAATTTAAAGATACTGTTAAAGACTGAGTACTTTTAAAAATGCTGGTGCATATAATTTTTATTTGGAAAGGATAATTGATCATTCGTTCAGATACAATGTGGAAAAAATTATAACTGCATTAAATATTGAGATTTGAATATTTCAATTTTCCTATCTGGCAAACACAAATCTCTTTGAGCAGAATAACGATGTGTAAACCTTGAAGAGAAGAAATGAACAAATTCATTCTTAAACATTTATCAAACGAATGGAACAAGAACAACTCAATAAAAAATCATCAAAAATTTCGATATCAAGCTAAAATCCAACTACAACTATAACATCCTCGCGGTTGATTCAAGAAAACATAATCATTGAACTTCGCCCATGAGAAAATTTAAATCAATTTGCAATTGAGATTTCTTGAAACTGAATGTTGCAAGTGAGGGATTTGCGTTTTCTTCACATGAATCTGTTTCTTGAGATATCTGCGGAGGCTTTGGCTTATTGTCAATGTCTCTTCTTGGATTTGAAGGATCAAAAAACCAAGGATTATCACTCGTTGTCCAAGAAGGTCTTTTATCGCCAATTTGAAAATCCAAAAGAGATAGAAGTGAATCAAGAGATGCCGATTGAGTGTCCATCAATTCATTTTTGTCTATATTGAACTTTCTATCTTTTCTAAAATTTAATATTTTGTTAACACTTGAATCACACATGTGTGAACAAGACACAAAATTCTTTATTGTTTGAAATAACATGCGAATGAAAATGAAAAGGAAAACGATATATATAAAATTTCAGAAATGATAGTAATTAGGGAAAAAGTCAAACCTGAACGCAATCTGCAATCTTATCAATTCCGCAGTCTTGAATACATTTTATTATTTCTTCATTCTCTCCTCGTTTTCGTGTGCAATTTTTTTTGCATCCTTCAACTGTTGCATTTATATGTCTTTGAAATATTTGTTTGCATTCGTTATTACAATCATCGCGGTTATTTGCTTCAGAAAGAACATATTCGTTGAAGTGGTTTTCTGTTCTCATGAATGGAAAAATAAGAAACGCAAGCAAATATGAAACAACAAAGACTTTCATTTTAATTGTTGATAAAAATTCGATAAAAACAATTTCCTTCAAGAGCTGTAAAAAAATTAACACATCATTGTTAAAAATAACTGAAAAATATTAAGTATGGTTGAAAATCGAAAATAAAAATTTAAAAATAAAATTATTAAAAATTTCTATTAACAAAATAAAAGCTTTGGATGTAAATTATTATTGTTAAATAATCAATTTTGAAAGATTTTGAAAATGCTATAATGATAGGACAATTCGATTGTTTCCATTAAAATAGAGCTGCAACAAAGGAGTTGTTAATTGATATTCTCTTGCTTCTTGCTCTGCAACAAGTTCACTTCGTTGAGTCAAAAGTGTTGAATAAAAAGAAGAGCAATCCGCTAGACAATTCTGTGTTTTTTGCGGCAAAAGCGGAATTTCGTTTTTGCAATCCATATTTTGACATGAATTGCATGTCATTTTTTCCCCATTATTAATTTGTTTGTTTGTGAATGAATCCAGAATGCTACGAGAAGCTGGGTCGAGGAGCGAAGAGGAAGAAAAAGGCAAAAACGATGCCGGCGCGGCAGAAGGGGAAACTCCAGCGCATTCTGCGATGAATTGAGAGAGAAGAGAAGAGAATGAAGAAATAGCAAAACGATATTCAGAAGGAAGAAGAGGAGCTGTGGGACGCATTTTTGGGTTATAACAGCCGGAAATCCAATGAAATCGACCAGTTTTCTTTGGGTTTGAGGCAAATTTGCTTGAAAATTTGCTTTTTTTGGTTGATTCTTCTTTTCTTTCTTCTTCTTCTTCTTCTTCTTCATTTTTAATTTCTTTATTAATTTCTTCTTTCTCTCTTTCTTTTCCTTCTTCTTCTCTTTCTTCTCTTTCTCCTTTCCCTTCTCTCACAAATTCTCTAATGTTTATCTTCTCCAACACAATCTGGGCGAAAAGGGGATTATCAATAGGAATACCCAAATTAAGATCAATGGGAACATACTTGAAGGAAGAAGAAGAAGAAGAAGAAGAAGAAGAAGAAGAAGAAGAAGAAGAAGAAGAAGAAGAAGAAGAAGAAGAAGAAGAAATACATAAAGAAGAAGAAGAATTACCAGAATTATTATTCTTCTTCTTATTTATTCTTACAGCCCCCATCCACAGCACCCCCACCAAATCATAAAGAGAAAGAGCTTCGACAACATCACACGCGCATTCAATGCATTTGGGAGGGATAAGAGGATGCTGCCAGAGGAAGGAGGAAGAAGAAGAGGGAGAAGGAGAAGGAGAAGAGAAAGAAGAAGAAGAAGAAGAAGAAGAAGAGGGAGAAGGAGAAGAGGAAGAAGAGAAAGAAGAAGAAGATGATGTGTCAGAAGAATTAAACGAAGGAGAAGAAGAAGATAAAGAAGAAGAATATCTATAGAAAGGGAGGAAGATGGGGTAGCAGGCAAATCGATCATCAGACTCAGAAGAAGGCGAAGACAAGATGTGGAGACGAGGGTGAGTGAAATAGAATGGAGAGGAGAAGGAAGAGAACGCTTTGAAGCGAAGAGAAGAAGGAGAAAGAGAAGGAGAAGGAGAAGGAGAGGAAGATGAAGAAGAAGTTGTTTGTTCTTCATCATTTTCAGGTTTATTTTCTTTGTTGTCACTCAAAATATTTGTTTCTTTGTCTTCTTCTTTCTCCTTGTTTTCCTCTTTCTCTTCCTCTTTTCCTATCTTTTCTTCTTTCTCTCCTTCCTCTTTAGCTTCTTCTCCTTTCCCTTTTTCACTCTCTTCCTTCTTCTCCTCCTTTTCTTTCTCTTTCTCCTCTTCCATTTCTTCTTCCTCTTCTTCCTCTTCCTCTTCCTCTTCCTCCTCTTCTTCTCCTCTCACCATGTTCTGATGCCCCCACACCACACAACATCCTCCTTCTCCCAATGCTTCCTGAAGAAGAGCTAACAAATATGCCCTTTCGACCCACTTCCCGTCTTTCCCATCAGGAAGAAGAAGATAATAGAGAGGAAGAGAAGAAGGAGAAGGAGAAGAAGAAGAGGGAGAAGAAGAGGGAGAAGAGGAAGAGGAAGATTGAGAAGAGAATGAAGATAAAGATAACAATGAAGAACTTAATTTAAGCTCATCATCATCATCATCTTCTTCCTCTTCTTTTTCTCTTTCTCTTTCCTCTCTTTCCTCTTCTTCTCTTTCTCCTTCTTCTTCTTCTTCTCTCTCCTCTTCTTCTCCCTCACACAGCACATCTGGCAACGTCTCAATCACACTTCCAAATGGAAGATAGAGCAGATGCAGACCTCCCTTTCCTCCCCTCTCTGAAAGAAGGAAGCGAATCCAGGGGGTGCAGGAGAGAGAAGAGGAGAATGGGCCGACGAAGGGGAGGGAGGGGAGGAGAGGAGGAGGAAGAGGAGAAGAGGAAGAAAGAGAGGAAGAAGAAGATGATGATGAGGCGATGATGGAATGCTGTTTGATTAATGATGTATTTTCATTATTTAATGTTCTTTCTTCTTCTTTTTTTATCTCTTCTTTCTCTTCTTTCTCTTTCTCCCTCTCTTTCTCCCTCTCCTTCCCTCTCTCCTTCTTCTCCTTCTCCTTCTCCATAGGCACCACCATCTCCATCGCCACTTCCCTCGCAATAGGGCAGACCGTAAACACACACGAATGCTTGTCCACAATCATTGTTTTCCTCTCTTCCTCGTCAAATTGGAAGAGCATCTCAATCTTCAGCACATCCACCTCACCTCCTCTGGAGAGGAGGAGGCGGAGGAGGAGAGAGAGGCCCCAGGCACGGAGGGTGTATTCGGAGAGAGAGGAAGAGGAGGAAGAGGAAGAGGAAGAAGAAGAAGAAGAAGATGATGATGATGAAGAGGAAGAAGAAGGAAGAATAGAAGACAAATAGAAGGATTTGGGTGATGGAGATGAAGGAGGAGGAGGAGGGGTGGATGAAGAGGAAGGTGGAGATGAAGAATGCGAATGAGAAAAAGAAGAAGGTGGAGGAGAGGGAGAGGAAGAAGAGGGAGAGGAAGAAGAAGAAGAAGAACGAACATGTTTATTTTCAAATGGAAGAGGTTTTGGAAAATTCTTTTGTGTCTTCTCATTTTCTGATTCGTTTTTATCTTCTAATAATTCAACATCATTTTCTTTCTCTTCATCTTTTTCTTCTTCTCTTTCTCTTTTTCCTTCTTCTTCTTCTTCTTCTTCTTTCTCCTCTTCTTCTTCAAACTCCTTCTTCATCACTTCCATCATCTCCCTCATTCTCCTCCTCTCCCTCCTCTTCTCTTCCCTCTCTTCCTTCCTCCTCCTCCTCTCCTCCTTTCTCTTCTCCCTCCATTCCTCTTCTTCCTTCTCCTCTTCCTCCCTCCTCTTCCTCTCCCCTTCCCTTCTCCCTTCCTCCAGCCCTTTCACGAATTCCTCCATTCCTTCATGGGATATCCTCCCAACCTCCATCAGCATCACAGCATATGTCATCAGCTGAGGGGAGAGGTTGTTGAGCATCAAGAGAGCATTCGTGTTGTTGTCGAGGAGGAGGAGGAGGCGCTTGTGGGCTGAGGAGGGGAAGGGGGATGGAGAGGAGAAGGAAGAAGAAGAAGAAGAAGAAGAAGAAGATGATGATAAAGGAGAAGGAGAAGAAGAAGAAATGGAAGAAGAAGAAGATGTTTTTTGAGGAGAAGAAAGAGGATGAGAAGGAGGAAGAGGAGGAAGCGAAAGAGATTTATTAGCCAAGTCAACAATTTGAGGAGAAGATGAAATGGAAGAGTTTGAAATGGCGGAAGGATGAAGTGTGTTTGAGTAAGAATGTGAAAGAGGAGAAGAAAGAGGAGAAGAGGAAGAAGAAGAAGAAAGAGAGGAAGAGGGAGAAGAAGAGGAAGGAGAAGAAGATAAAGGAGAAGAAAGAGGAGAAGAAGAAGAAGAAGTTAATAAATTGTCTTTTGTTGAGAATTGAGTGATGTTTCTATCAGCTCCAAATGTTGAGTCAAATTCTTTTTTGGTCATTAAATTTGAAGAAGAGGAGGAAGAAGAGGAAGAAGAGGGAGAAGAGGGAGAAGGCGAGGGAGAAGAAGAAGAAGAAGAAGAAGAAGAAGGTGAGAGAGGTGAAGAAAACTGCATAGAAATAGGAGAAGAAGAAGGGTTTTGAGTGAACAATAAGGAAGAAGGAAGACGAGAACGAACGGAAGAAGAAGAAGAAGAAGAAGAGGAGGAGGAGGAGGAGGAAGGAGAAGAAGAGGAAGATAAATTTGTTGTGAATGAAAAGGAAGAAGAAGAAGAAGAAGGGGAAGAAGAAGATGATGAGGAAGATGAGGAAGATGAGGAAGATGAGGAAAGAGAAGAAGAAGAAGAAGAAATAGAATTAATTTGAGGAGAAGGAGCAATAAACGCATCGAGAGAAGGAAGAGGAGTCTTAGTGAGCATTGGGAGAGGGACAAGAACATCAAAAGTGGATGGAATAAGACGAGAAGAAGAAGAAGAGGAGGAGGAGGAGGAAGAAGAAAGAGAAGAAGAAGAATTAATAGAAGAAGAAGAAGAAAGAGAAGAGGAAGAGGAAGAAGAAGACAATGAAGAAGAAGAATTAATAGAATTCTGATAACTTGTAAGCCATGAAGGGTCGCAAGGGATGGGGGCGGTGTGTTTGAGGAAGAGAGGAAGAGGAAGAGGAAAAGAACGAGAAAGAAATGTTTGAGAGATGTGAGGGAAGGAAGAGAGAGAAGAAGAAGAAGAAGAGGAAGGAGAAGAGGGAGAAGAGGAGGAAGAAGAAGAATTTTGAACGATTATGCGATGAAAAGAAGAAGAAGGGGAACAAGGAGAGGAAGAAGAAGAAGATGACGATGATGAAGGAGAAGGAGAAGAAGGAGAAGGTGATATAGAAGAAGGAGAATTTGAAGAAGAGGAAGGAGAAGAAGGCAAAACATACAGAATTTTATTGTTATCAGAAGAAGAAGAAGAAGAAGAAGAAGAAGAAGAAGAAGAAGAAGAAGAAGAAGAAGAAGAAGAAGAAGAAGAGGAAGAAGAAGAGGAAGAGGAAGAAGAAGATGAATCAATTCTATCATTTAAAGGCATAGGAATAACAACATTATCATTATCATCATCATCATCATGAATATTTCCTTCTCTTTCGTTTTCTGAGTTGAGAAGAGAGAGAAGAGAAGAAGAAGAAGAAGAAGAAGAAGAAGAAGTAGAAGAAGAAGAGGAGGAGGGGGAAGAAGAAGAAGAAGAAGAAGAAGAAGAATACATGTTTGTTTCAGGAGATGTTGGGTTTGAGACAATTTGTGTTGAAATATCTTGTTGTGAGTCAGATTTAGAGAGAAGAACAATATCTTTGGAGGAAGAAGAAAGAGAAGAAGAAGAAGAAGAAGAAGAAGAAGAAGAAGATGATGATGATGATGAATTTAATTGAGAATTAGCCAACATTTCATCATTACTTGTTCCATAAGCATTCATTTTCATTGAAATATTATGAAAATCTTCCTCTTTCCCTTTCCCTTTCTCCTTCTCCCCTTCTCTTCCTCCTCCTCTCCCCATCTCTTTCTCTCTCCCCTTCCCTCCTTCTTTCTCTTTCTCCTTCTCCTTCTCCTTCTCAAACTCCCACCCGTCCCATTCATCGTCTTCTTCTTCTTCTTCTTCTCTCCCTCCATTCTTCGCTGACACAAACCCCATCCGCATCAGCAGCCCAACCCATTCACTCACCCTCTTCCATGTCTCCCACCACACTTTGCCCCGGATTCGCTTGTGCTTCAGATGAATTTCTTCTTTTTCCACTCTTTTTGTGACAGTTTTGATGGTTTTGATGGGGTTTTTGATGGAATTTTTGTTTTTATTATCTTCTTCTTCTTTTTCTCCTTCTCCTTCTTCTCCTTCTCCTTCTCCTTCTCCTTCCTTCTTTGCCTCTATCTCTTTCTCTATCTCTTTCTGCTTCTGCAGCTGTTGATGATGACCAATGTGAATAGATGAAAGTGTTGGTGGCGTAACACTTTCTGATAAATCCATTTCTTTCTCTTCTTCTTCTCCTTCTCCTTTTTCTTCTTCATTTGGTTGAGTTTCAATTGACTCTCCAACTTCTTCTGAAGAATTAATATCTTTTTCTTCTTTATTCTCTTCTTCTTCTTCTTCCTCCTCTTCTTCCTCCTCTTCTTCCTCTATTTCCTCTTCTACTTCTTCAATCACTTTCTCCACTGACGCCTTCTCTATCTCTTGCACCCATCCATTGCTCCTCTCCTCCACTTCCCCTTCTCCTCCTTCTTTCCCTTTCCCCATCCCTCTCCCTTTCTCTCTCTCCCTCTCCCTCTCCTTCTCCCTCTCCCTTTCTCTCCTCCTCCTCCTCCCTTCCTCCTCCACCATCACCCTCAGCGGAAACCGCTCATCCATCGAGTTCATCACACGATACAGCGCCTTCTCTATCGCATCCCCTCCCACTCGATTCATCACAAACCCATTCATCTCTGGTGCAGTCAGCACAGAAGAAGGGAAGAGGGGGATGGTGATGTAAACAAGTGGCTGCGTGCTGCTGGCGGAGAGAAGGGAAATAAGCGCATTCCGCTCAAACAAGCCGGCGGGGGCGCAGCCGTAGAGACATTGAGGGTGCGGGAGCGTGGGATAGGCTGCTTGAGGCAAAGGAGAAGGAAACGAGGAATAAGGAGAAGAGGAAGAAGAAGGAGAAGAAGGAGAATTTGTTTGAGATCCAACAAGCTCTGGCTGTTGAATAGAAATCGTGATGGTTTGTATAGCTTGCAACCATTGCTGCAAATGCTGCTTGCTCGAAAGAAGTTGTCGTATGATCATTTTTTGGGGTTCTGGCAACACTTTCACTGAATCATCTTCAAGACTGTTAACTCTTCCTAAGTGAACAAACCACCAAGGTTCGATATGTGGAACAGGTGGAGTTGGAAGCAAAGACAGAAGAGTGGATTTTCTTTTCCTGGCAAAGTACGATTTTGACCGAAGAGTATTTAGTATTGTAATGAATTCATTTCTTCCAACTCCAAGAATTCGAACACTTTCTCGACCGGTAAAATTTGGTAAAGTGTCATAAGATTTTCCTAAAAAAAAAAATAAAATAAAATAAATTGTATGAACTTAAACTTTTCACTTTTTGAGCTACAAACCAGATTCAATTAGCGATATCAAAATCTCTCTGTAATATGAATAAGGCGTAAGACCAGCAACACATGTCAGATAAGCTGAGTCATGGTATGGATACACCATTAATTCTGATTGCAATGTTTTTATAAACCTTCCATAGTACTCTTCCCTTCTGATAGGAAGTTCTGGATTCCATGAATCTGCATTTTTAATGCTATGATCAATAATCATTGCATTCCATTTGCTTTCTGTAAGACCTAATGTATGAACTAAACTGTACGGAAGATTATGGAAGCTTGTCTTTTCATTGAGATGAAATTGAACGCTTTCCATCTTTTGTTATGATCATTATCCCAAAGAAAATAATTTTTTAAATTCTATTTTTTTTTTTGTTTATTTTTCTTCTTTAAAAATTCAAATTATGATCAAAAGCTCACAAAAAAACAAATTTTTAATTTACTCATCAGGAACAGCAATGCTTCCGTCGTCAATCCTTGGGAAAAGATCCTTTGGAGATTGCCCATCAACTGAGCATCCAACGCTGACGCATGAGCCAAGAATCTCCTTAACTGTGCCTTTCAAAGTACAGGCAAGAGATCTATCGCGGACGGTGCGTGCAATTTTTATGACCTGATCCATGGTGATTGAGCCACTGTGTTTAACTTAAAAAATTATATTATTTTTTCGAAAACGCATTAAAATAACTCATAAAATGCAAAAAGTCATAAAAAATCCAACATACTATTTTTAACTTTCTTTCTGTCTCTTGGTGGTTCGTTCAGTGCTTGGATAATCATTGAAGGAACAGATGGAACAACAAAAACTTCTGCTTGTCTGTTCTTCACAACAAGTTTAACAGTGACTCTGAGTCCTTTCCATCCCATTGTCGCTTTAGCGATATCTTCTCCTGTTTTTTTTGGGTTCTTTTTGGAAATTATTTTTATCAAATATTATCAAATATTAAATCCTTGTGAAAAAAAAATAAACCAATCCGAGAGGACCAATCTTTGGTGCGAGAGTGGAAGCTGCTCCAACCTCTCCTCCGACTGCACGGATGAAAACAATTTTCTCTTCATTTGGATCAATCTTTGGTGGCATTTCTGAAAAGCTTTTGATCAATTGAGGAGTTATTGCAAATTTTTTGCCCATACATTTTATATGTGAATTATTCAAATTTGTTTTTTGGTATTATTTGAACATAATATCGATTCAATTACATTTATTTGATGGCAATTATATATTGCAGCATTTCAAACAATTTTTTATATGAATTCAAATTTCCTATTCAAGAATTGTGATTTCGATTGAATATTGTTGGAACATTTATTGCAAAAATTAAGATATATCAGTTATTTTATTCTAATTGACGTGGTAAAAATTACGCTATTCAAACTGTGAAATACAATCTTGATGCAAATGAGTCTTTGCAAAAAACTCAAAAGAACAACTTTATCATGAAACTGTTATTTCATTTGAAAGATGAAAGGTTAGAAAATGTTTTGTTCTGTGTTTTCTTTAACTTGTTTTGGATATTTATAAAGACTGTTTTTCAGAAAAACATGTTATATTTTCTTTTCAGTAGTCTTGATTTTAGAGCCTCTTCATTTTTGAAGATTTAAGCTTCAATGAATCACTATTCAGAACTGTAATTGGAACTTCTTCCTAAATTTTAGCTCAAGCCTTCTTATGGATTGAACATTCCGCTCTTCTTGTTCATTTTAGCCTCGTCTTCACTTCAAAGCGTCGCATCTGCAGGAACATTCTTGCACATTTGCATACTTACAGCAGGGACACATGCTTTCCACAATCACTCTATCTATCCTTATCATAAGCAAAGCAGCAAAGAACTAGTGCAGTTCCAACACTTGCAACAATCAGAATTCATCTTTAATTTACGAAATCAGAGGAAAGAACTCTATAAATTCAACCACACACACACAAAAAAAAAAATATTATAGAAGCATTTACAAAAGTTATCAAAGTACTTCTCAGCAATCACCTTTCAAGCAAAGGATTATTTTATTTGAAACCAACCAGCCAAGGAATCTGAATCATTTTCTCCGTAGCTAACTTCTCTTTCGAGTTTTATGCGAATCTTCAATGATCATTGCTTGAACCTCGTCAACTTATTCATTCGATTTTTTAATTGTCTCGTATTTTTTCTTGTTTCTGTATACACAAATGAAGCAACAAAGGAAAAATATCGACATATTCGATTACTTTTACTTCTGCTTCTCTAATAGCTACACCATCTTGATTGGGAGCAGACATGAATATGACTTCTCTTTTTTACAAGTTTTTGAACCATGTATTCAATGGCAGTTTTTACTAAAAAGCCAAAAGTTGCTATTTAGTCTTTTTAATGATTTTTAGATTTCTCCTCGCATATTCCTCTCTTTCAATCCTGCGTAGATGAATTTTTATTCCTCTCTTCTTTGGAAGTGAAGCGAGTCAAATGTACAATCAATACATCAAACGGAAGATATTAAACAATTATTCAAGTCGAATATACGCTCATCATCATTATCATCTGCAGATTCACAATTATGTTTGTACGTGCCTTCATTTTCGAGCTGATTACTCAAAGAAATATCAATGTTGCTATTTTCAACAAATGAATAAAATGCTTCATATCCATGCTCTGATCCTGCTTCACTAAAATAACTCATTGAGGCGGAGTCAAGCATTCACAACGCTTTCTCTTCAACCATCTTTTTGCATGTTCACATTTTGTCTCGAAGGCATTATCTTGCAAACTCCTCTTCTATCTATCAAATAAATAAATATTCTTCTTCAGATCATTTGTACGATATATTTATTTTCTTTCTAGATGGATGTAGATACAATTCCTTTCAAAATAGCACCGTATTAGCATTCAACTCTTATTAAAGCAGCACAATAACGACTTCATCTTTCATGAGATAAAAGGAAATTCTTCATTTTCGTTATATTGACAAGACATTCATCGCAAATATCGCAATATCAGCTTCATTAGAGTTGAACAAGCGCTCCATCCCTTTCTGTTAGTTCAGTTCATTTCGTTTCGATGCTTATCAGTGAAGAAGTCTTCAACATAACTCATAACTACATGAATCACTTTTGTCATAGGCGATGCAAATAACCTTGAGAACGAGTAAAGTTCATTCTCAATAATTTCTGCTTCCTCATAAGTATTTTCACTTTACGATTTCAATGATCTTCTATTAGAAATCTCCAGTAGTTTTCATATGGATAATTACAGCGTCTATCAAAAGCATCTTAAATTTTGACTTCATTGAAAGTATCAAGGTGCATCCTATCTGAATAACACTACAGCAAATGTGCTGCGGTTATAATGCCCAATAGCAATTAACTTTTCCTATGAATTTGATTGATTTTGAGGCCTTCTAAGGAATCCAAAGAAGTTGAGTTGGGGAATCATTCCAGGAGAAAGAGTGTTGCCAGATGTAAGAAACGCTGCTATCGTTGTTTCTGCTGCTTTTTCACCTATTTTGGAACAAAAAGTACACTCAGATGGAAATAAAAATATATTTTTATTAGGCAATGTCATTTTCATTTCCGCATGAAGAATAATTAAGCCAGAAATCCTTTTCTGAAAAGAATTTGAAAACAACAACAACATATTATTCATCTATTTTAATGAATGAAAAGCTTCTTACAGAACTGGGGCAGAGAAAATTTTATGAACATAATTTTTTGAGGATTGTCGCTCTCAAATGAAGTTGAAATCATTTATTACGTTAAAGTCATTGCGGGTATTTTACAATTTTCAGATATTTTGACGCATTTTTTTGTTTTCAGTGAAAAGTGACTGATTTATTCGGAAGATCGTAACGTATTGTTTATTCAAGTCTTTCCTGTTGATCCCAAAAAAATTTATGTAATTTCCAATGCTTTGAAAGATTCGATAAACAAATCATTTACATGCGATGTATCTTTTGTGGGCGAAAATATCATTGAGGAAACAAATTCTTTTACGTTTTGGATTGAAGAGGTTTTCTTTCCACAAATAATGATTTGTGATGTTCATTTTATTTAACATTTTTAATGTCATCATCAATTTCTATCATTATCAAGAACGCTGAAGCATGAATTTCTTATTTCCTTTGTGTTTACACTCTTTCTTCTCTCTAACAAAGTGCTTGTTTCAGAGCGGAACAAATTGGATGAGAGAATTGAGGACAGTTCTTCAAAAGTTTGAGATAGCTGAAGGACTTTCTTTGATGATGGGCAGAACAGCTTTTCTGGAAATGACTGAATTGTTCAAAGAGAGCTGGAGTGAGATGAAGGAAGGGGACGAGACATTTCAAGGAGCTGTTTTGGAGGAATAGTACGAAAGATAATTGCCAAAATGATGAATGGAAAATGATGAGTGCAGCGGATGAATAGAATTGGTGAGGGAAAGTTTGAAGAAAGGCGGAACTGGGATTTACAGAAATATGCAAAGATAAAGAAAAAGAATAAGAATTCAAAAATGCAAATGGTTTGCATTTATTTAATCAGATTGATTGACTTTTCCCTTCAAAAAATGATACAATTATGTTGAAAAAAATAACATTTATAATTTCTATTTTAATGATATTTCAAATTTTAAATATTTTCATATTTTCATATTTTCATATTTTTTATATCTTGCGATACTAGAATTTCAGCATGGGCGCTCTACAGCAAGGAGGGAACAAGGAACTTGGAAGCGCTGGCGTTCGAGCGGATTTGGAATTATGGCAGAAGATGGAGACTGAGGGGCAATGAGCTGAATCAGCTTGGGAAAGAGCTTGATGGAATCATAAATTATATAAGGCATTGGCAGAGAAAAGGAGCTTTTACATATTTTTTTTTACAAGAATTCTCTTATGAGCAGCAGAAAGAGACAAGAAAAGGGTTGCAGAATAATTTGAGATTTTGATGAAAATTGTATTGAGAGGGATGGGGCAGACGAGGAACGAGAGAGAATGTGGAGGAAGAGGAAGAGGAGGAAGGGGAAGAGGAGGAGAAGAAAGAGAAGAAGAAAGCGAAGGAGGAGGGAGCGTATTGGTGAGTGAATCAGATTTCTCATCTTTTTGTGTGTCTTCAGCCCCGTTTCTGGCGCCTCCCCTGACACGCCTTATGACACTCACCCAGCTAACCTTCTTCAACATCTCCACAAATCCATCGAAAACACCACATCTGGGTGAAGGGCCGAGCCAAAGAGTGTTTCTGATGAGTGGATGTGAATTTGTGTCAGTGTGGGATGTGTATGATGGGGGCATTATCCCTTCACTCAACAGCCCCTCATCATCCTTGGCTGCCTCGAACACCTCGTTTGTCAGGTGCTATCGATCACAGAATGTTGCAGTCAGCGGGAGTGAAGGGAATCCATCGAAACCAGCGAGACAGCAGATAGCAGACAATGGGGCGAATTCATTCACTTGGTGTGTGTGGAATGGCTCAAAAACCACTGGAACATCGCCTTACGTAGATAATGATGCTTCAAATGGTGGAGCAATTTACATGTATAACAAAGCATCAGCAACACTTTCTGTAAAACATTGCTCGTTCAATGATTGCTATGCATATGCTTATGGAGGAGGAATTATGTGTCATACAATCAATTCAATCAAGATCGAGAACAACTCATTCAATGCTTGTACAGCAAAAAATTATTATGGAGGAGGGATGTATGCTTATTCGATTTCTTCGTGTGTCAGGATCAGTGGTTGCGAATTTCAAAAATGCAAAGCAGTTAATTATGGAGGAGGGCTTTATCTTCATACTTTTAATGTTTCTGGATCTTCCTGTATCGGAACAGAAAGTGGCAATGGAGAGAGTGCTTGTGTGTTTGAGTGCTCATTCACTTCGTGTTCTCTGACAAGTCAATATGGAGGGGGGATGTATTGTTATGGCGTTCCGGCTGCATTCAAAATGCGGAGCCTCCAATTTATTTCGTGCAGTGCATTATCATATGGCGGAGGGATGAGATTTTATCCTGATCAATCAGAAGCTCCAGATGACAAGCTTTATTGTTATTTCTTCTTCTTCCACGATTGCAGATGCAGTAATTCCACTCCATATGGCCATGATGTGTTTTTTCAAGACAATTACAATCACTTTTCTTCGAACAACCCGTTCTACGAATCATACACAACGAATAGCAATGATAAGAGAGTGTGCTATTATTATAATGGTTATCAACATACAGAAAAGAAGGGATGGCTGAAGGAGGGGATGAAAGATCGGTATGTTGGGGTGAGTGGGGATGACACAAACAATCTGTGTGGGATGAGTGAGTCAGCACCTTGCAAGACAGTGGGGCATGCAGTGGGGTCGAGCATGGCGCAGCTGAGCTCGACAATCACGTTGCTGGGTGGGAAGCATGCGAGTGAAGGGGCGACGATCAGTGTTGGGGAAAAGAAGATTTCAGTTGTTGGGAGAGGGAAAGCAGTGAGTGTGATTGAGACGAGTGCACTTTCGACCTCTTCAACAACGCTGTTTAGCATATCTTCTGGCCAACTGGAGGTGGGGCATGAGACAGGTTAGAGATGGGATGGCAAGCAAAAGAAGAAGAATGATGAGAATGACGAAGAAATGTAGTTGAAGTATTTTTGCAGAAATAAAGGATTCAGATGAGAAAAAGGAGATGAATATAAAAAGTGTGGAATTGCAAATAGCTTTTATTGAGTATTTTGCTGAGAAGAGAATAAAGAGCAAATCAGCCAACTTTTCCTCCGCTACAGAAATAAACAGTTCGATTTGTCAACGTAGCTTTGCCGGGAAAAAAAAAATAAATAAATAAATAAATATTTCCTCGACTTAAAAAAGAAAAAAAATTTTGTATCACTTATTTTGCAATTCACGAGACATATGGGAAAAAGCAGTTTGACTTCTGGAGAGAAACGAATATTTTTGTTTATTTTTTTCTCAAAGAAAAAGAAAAGAGAGTGCTAACCTGTCGAAGTGTTGTTCATGTGCATCAATGATGTTCGGGATAAAAAATTATTTCTTTTTTTTAATTGGCTTGTTTGCTTGTCTTCAGCAATTTCATAAATGTGGAAATGTTTATTGTGCAAAAATTATTAGTTGAACAAATATATTGGAACAACAAACTTATTTAGAAAAAAAAAAAATAACCATTTGACATTGTTATTTTCACTTTTTCGTCTTATCACTCAGTGTTTCTTGAATACTTTCAAATCGAAATTTTTTGACAGAAAACAAATGATTTCAAAAAAAAAAAAAATTAACTGTCGATTGGAAAAGAGGAATTTCTTTTCATTTTATAGCTGTTCTTTTCTTTTCTTTTCAAGATATATTTCTCACACAATCATGTTGTGCTTTGTTCAAGATGAGATTATTTATTCAGCATAGTTTTATTCTTTATTTTTCCAACATATTCGTGTTGTTGGATGAAGAAGCCATGGGGATATGATTGTGACTGATTTTTGAATACAACCAGGTTTATCATTTTATTCTGACCTTTATTTACATGGGTAATTATTTATGAAAAATCACAAAATACTTGTCATTTTTTCTTTTTGAGATGTTTTTTGTTCATTTCATTTCCTTTTGTCACATGCTTCACAAATGAGTTTGTCACAATTTATTTTGAATCAACAACAACGAAACCTGCTTATCAATGATTTGGGTGATTATTTTTGAAATCACATTTTCTTTCGAACGTTTATCATAAAATATTCATCAATGGTGGATTTAGTATGAAATTAAATTCAACAAATTTCAAAAACAATTTTGATAAAGTGCTTTGAGAATAACAAAATCTTTGTTTCCAACTGAAATATCTTAATAAATAACATCATCAAAAAAGTTATGACTTCAAAAATGATCACCCAAATCATTGACAAGCAAGTTTCGTTGTTGTTGATTCAAAATAAATTGTGACAAACTCATTTATGAAGCATGAGTAACATAAGGAAATGAAATGAATGAAAAACATCTCAAAAAGAAAAAATGACAAGTATTTTGTGATTTTTCATAAATAATTACCCATGTAAATAAAGGTCAGAATAAAATGATAAACCTGGTTGTATTCAAAAATCAGTCACAATCATATCCCCATGGCTTCTTCATCCAACAACACGAATATGTTGGAAAAATAAAGAATAAAACTATGCTGAATAAATAATCTCATCTTGAACAAAGCACAACATGATTGTGTGAGAAATATATCTTGAAAAGAAAAGAAAAGAACAGCTATAAAATGAAAAGAAATTCCTCTTTTCCAATCGACAGTTAATTTTTTTTTTTTTTGAAATCATTTGTTTTCTGTCAAAAAATTTCGATTTGAAAGTATTCAAGAAACACTGAGTGATAAGACGAAAAAGTGAAAATAACAATGTCAAATGGTTATTTTTTTTTTTTCTAAATAAGTTTGTTGTTCCAATATATTTGTTCAACTAATAATTTTTGCACAATAAACATTTCCACATTTATGAAATTGCTGAAGACAAGCAAACAAGCCAATTAAAAAAAAGAAATAATTTTTTATCCCGAACATCATTGATGCACATGAACAACACTTCGACAGGTTAGCACTCTCTTTTCTTTTTCTTTGAGAAAAAAATAAACAAAAATATTCGTTTCTCTCCAGAAGTCAAACTGCTTTTTCCCATATGTCTCGTGAATTGCAAAATAAGTGATACAAAATTTTTTTTCTTTTTTAAGTCGAGGAAATATTTATTTATTTATTTATTTTTTTTTTCCCGGCAAAGCTACGTTGACAAATCGAACTGTTTATTTCTGTAGCGGAGGAAAAGTTGGCTGATTTGCTCTTTATTCTCTTCTCAGCAAAATACTCAATAAAAGCTATTTGCAATTCCACACTTTTTATATTCATCTCCTTTTTCTCATCTGAATCCTTTATTTCTGCAAAAATACTTCAACTACATTTCTTCGTCATTCTCATCATTCTTCTTCTTTTGCTTGCCATCCCATCTCTAACCTGTCTCATGCCCCACCTCCAGTTGGCCAGAAGATATGCTAAACAGCGTTGTTGAAGAGGTCGAAAGTGCACTCGTCCCAATCACACTCACTGCTTTCCCTCTCCCAACAACTGAAATCTTCTTTTCCCCAACACTGATCGTCGCCCCTTCACTCGCATGCTTCCCACCCAGCAACGTGATTGTCGAGCTCAGCTGCGCCATGCTCGACCCCACTGCATGCCCCACTGTCTTGCAAGGTGCTGACTCACTCATCCCACACAGATTGTTTGTGTCATCCCCACTCACCCCAACATACCGATCTTTCATCCCCTCCTTCAGCCATCCCTTCTTTTCTGTATGTTGATAACCATTATAATAATAGCACACTCTCTTATCATTGCTATTCGTTGTGTATGATTCGTAGAACGGGTTGTTCGAAGAAAAGTGATTGTAATTGTCTTGAAAAAACACATCATGGCCATATGGAGTGGAATTACTGCATCTGCAATCGTGGAAGAAGAAGAAATAACAATAAAGCTTGTCATCTGGAGCTTCTGATTGATCAGGATAAAATCTCATCCCTCCGCCATATGATAATGCACTGCACGAAATAAATTGGAGGCTCCGCATTTTGAATGCAGCCGGAACGCCATAACAATACATCCCCCCTCCATATTGACTTGTCAGAGAACACGAAGTGAATGAGCACTCAAACACACAAGCACTCTCTCCATTGCCACTTTCTGTTCCGATACAGGAAGATCCAGAAACATTAAAAGTATGAAGATAAAGCCCTCCTCCATAATTAACTGCTTTGCATTTTTGAAATTCGCAACCACTGATCCTGACACACGAAGAAATCGAATAAGCATACATCCCTCCTCCATAATAATTTTTTGCTGTACAAGCATTGAATGAGTTGTTCTCGATCTTGACTGAATTAACAGAAACACACAAAATTCCTCCACCACACCAATGCGCATAGCAGTCATTGAACGAACAAAACTTCACTGAAAGTGTTCCTGATGTCTTGCTATACATGTAAATTGCTCCACCATTTGAAGCTCCATCTGAGACAGAATTTTGATTTCCAGTTGTATTTGACCCATTCCACACACACCAGGTGAACGAATTTGCCCCATTGTCTGTTATCTGCTGTCTCGCTGGTTTCGATGGATTCCCCTCACTCCCGCTGACTGCAACATTCTGTGATCGATAGCACCTGACAAACGAGGTGTTCGAGGCAGCCAAGGATGATGAGGGGCTGTTCAGCGAGGGGACAATGCCCCCATCATACACATCCCACACTGACACAAATTCACATCCACTCATCAGAAATGATGTTTGGCCCAGCCCTTCACCCAGATGTGGTGTTTTCGATGGATTTGTGGAGATGTTGAAGAAGGTTAGCTGGGTGAGTGTCATAAGGCGTGTCAGGGGAGGCGCCAGAAACGGGGCTGAAGACACACAAAAAGATGAGAAATCGGACTCACTCACCAATACACTCCCTTCTTCTTCACTTTCTTCTTCTTTTCCTTTTCCTCTTCCTTCTCCACCTCTTCTTCCTCCACCTCCTCGTTGTCCTCCTCTCTCTCCTCCTTCACCCCTTCCTCTTCCTCCTCCACATTCTCTCTCGTTCCTCGTCTGCCCCATCCCTCTCAATACAATTTTCATCAAAATCTCAAATTATTCTGCAACCCTTTTCTTGTCTCTTTCTGCTGCTCATAAAAGAATTCTTGTAAAAAAAAATGTAAAAGCTCCTTTTCTCTGCCAATGCCTTATATAATTTATGAATCTATCAAGCTCTTTCCCAGCTGATTCAGCTCATTGCCCTTCAGTCTCCATCTTCTGCCATAATTCCAAATTCGCTCGAACGCCAGCGCTTCCAAGTTTCTTGTTCCCTCCTTGCTGTAGAGCGCCCATGCCAAAATTCCAATGTTGCAAGATATAAAAAATAAAATAAAATAAAATAAATATGAAAATATGAAAATATGAAAATATGAAAATATGAAAATATGAAAATATGAAAATATGAAAATATGAAAATATGAAAATATGAAAATATGAAAATATGAAAATATGAAAATATGAAAATATGAAAATATGAAAATATGAAAATATGAAAATATCATTAAAATAGAAATGAATAATGTTATTTTTTTCAACATAATTTTTTAATTTTTAGAAGGGAAAAATCAATCAATCTGATAAAATAAATGCAAACCATTTGTATTTTTGCATCCTTATTCTTCAGTCTCCTTTTTCTTCTCTCCCTCCGAAGAATCCCTTCTCCATATTCTTCTTTTCCTTTCTCTCTTGAGTCTCTTGCTTTTCCCAGCATTCTCCTTCTATCGCACTCAGCCAGCCAACAACGCTCACTCCCTTCGCTCACACTTCATCCAGCTCTTTCCCACCCCTCCAAACTCCACCCACCAACCACCACAATAAAATACTCCACCAAAATACCATCCACACCAAAACCAGCCAAAACCAGCCAATCCACAAAAAATCATCCTCAATGCCTCATCCTCATCTGACAGCAGCACATTCCTTGCCTCATTGCACTCTTCCTCCTTTTCCTTGCTTTCTTTTTCTCTCCCCTCGCTAAAATGCAAGCAATCACACCAACCACACAAACAACACCAAATGCTTCATCTCATTAATTATTGCAGCTTTTGACAGCATCTGAGGATCGCACTGTTCCAGAACAAGAAACAGCACAACAGCAGCAGCAGAAGAAGAAGAAAAAGAAGAGGAAGGCGAGTGAATATGTTGAGTTGAATAATACAAGCATCAAAGGAGAAAAGAACGGCAGCCACAGAAACTGCTTCTGTTCATCAGAGGAATCACGAGCCACAAATCATTGTGCTTTTTGCTGGCATACACACCACTCAACACTTCTCTGCCACTCCGCTGCACAAAATAGAAGCACAAAAAGAAATGGGTTGTCTGACAAAAAATGTCACAGCAGCAGTAGAAGAAGAAGCAGAAGATGAAGAAGATGAAGACGATGAAGACGATGAAGAAGAAGAAAATGAAGAAGAAGAAGAAGATTGTGCTTCTCATGCAATGCTGCAAATGGCATTCCTCTTGTCTCCTCTGCCCCGTCTGCTTGCGCCTTCTCCAGTTTCTTTCTTCATCCGCTCTCCTTTCTCTCCCAACTCCCATTCCCCATTCTCCTTCAACAAACAAATAAAAGTCTGCTCTCTCCTCAAAATGCTCTCTCACAGCTAATCCAGAACAGAATGCAAACAAAAAATATACAAATATACAAATATACAAATAAATAAATAAATAAATAAATAAATAAATAAATAAATAAATAATACCAATATTTTCTGACAGATTTCTGTGCCTCTCAAGAAAACTGACAGCTCCTCAATCAGCATCGTTCTCCACTTCATCTTTGCTTTCTCATGTTTGTTGTCAGTTTCGAAAATAGAATAAAAAACAACAAAAAATATATTGCGAACGATTTTTGCCTGGCTGGATCTTCCTCCTCTGATGTGCTGCAGCGTGGCCGAAAAGGCTGGCAAAGCAAAGTTCTGCCAAAAATATCATTCATTCGAGCAAGTCGGGGAGCGATCCAAACACTCTGCCCATTGCCTGGCTGCATCTTCCCTTCCATCACAGCACAGCAATATGTAGCAATGACGATGACAACAAAGGCGCTGATGAAATCAATCAAAGCATAAAAGCGGTTCAGGTGAATCAGCAGAACAATTCCATTCGAAGGCAGAAGTAGCATCAGCAAATGACCACATTCGCCAAGACGCACAAAATGATATCTCCAGTGCCCAAGACGCAGTTCACGGATGCATCTCAGCCGATGCAAAATCTATCCCTGTGGCTTGTGAATGATTCAACAAACAATTCAACGAATGAATGAATGAAGGAATGAATGAATGAAGGAATGAATGAAGGAAGGAAGGAAGGAATGAAGGAAGGAAGGAATGAAGGAAGGCATATCAGGTGAATAAGGAGGAGACGGCAAAAGTAGGGCTGACTGACGAAATTGTGGCTGCGCAATTCATTTTACAAAATCTCTCTGAAACACTCGCTCGCAAATGAGCATCCAACTGCCATTCCATCGCAAGAGCGCCTGAGGTTTGCTCCAGCAGCATCCATTCCCATGCACAGGACACAGGGCACAGGGCACACGGCACAGGGCTATCATAATTTTTTGATGAAAGAAGAAGACAAAGATGTTGAAAAAGGTGACGATGAAGATGATTAGATTGAAATGCCAATGAAGTGATGCAAAGTGGTTAAACTTGTCCAACTGGTCCAACTGGTTCAAGTGGCTGATCTTCTGAGGACAAGCCGAGCACCAAAATGGCCGAAGAAGAATCAAGCAAAGTTGTTCTGTCAATAGCAAGCGCACCCAGAGAAGCAAAGACCTGGCGCTCCAACAGAAGCCTCTCCAACAAAAACGGCATCCTTGTGAAAAGTCTGACTGGAGCAGCACGAGTCGAGCAAAAACAAACAGAAACCGATTTCCAAGACCCCAAATGCTCGATTCGATTCACAGCCAAAAATGCCACAGCCAAATTCCTTCCAAATGGCTTCACAATGCTCTTCGCACTCATATCCTCAAAATACCTGCTCCTCTCTCAGCCTTCTGTCTGCCATCCCCTTTGTTTTCCTCTTTCCAGCCCAATTCCCCAATTCCAAATATCCCTCAGAAAATGCCTCCTTTCATCATTTTCCGATTCTTGATGCGACCTGGAATTTCTATTTCATCAAAATCAATTCTTCATTGTTCTCTGTTTTCGATAAAATTTTACCATATAATATCTTCTCAAATAATTGCAAGGTCTCTTGAACCTGTTCGTTTTCTTATCGAATGAATTTGTCATTTGTCAATTTCGAACAATATCATCACGCCTTTTCAATTATGAAAATAAAAATAAAAATAAAATTCTTTGATAAGCACAAACAAAAAATAAAGCACAAACTGCCCCTCTTTTCGGTGGTGCTGCGGAAGCTCGTGCTCCAACACGCCTTCCAGCAGTCAGAATATTCAGCGTTCACTTCCCTCAGAAAAACACAGTTGCAGTCCTATCTGCCTCATCGCTGCATAAAACTCGCCCATTCCAGCTGCCATATTTTGAGTGCATGGAACTTCCGCTCTGCGGGTGGTTGTGCCACTTTTGTTGAATTTGGCTTGGCTTGATCGTCTCCATAACAGATTTGGGGCGGATTCAGAAAAGGGGCACAACACGATGCGCTGTGGCTGAATGGGCACATGAAGACAACGTGATTACAAAAGAATGGATTTATTGTGCTTGAGGAAGGATTTGAGTGTTTGTGGAGAAACAACGTTTTGGAGGGGAAAGGAACGATAAAAGGAAGATTTTTTTTTGAGGAGAGAGAAAGAGGTGTTTTTATGAGATTTAAGAGGCAAAATGGATGTGTGGGAGATGGATTGGGATGAGGTTGGGAGGGGTTATTTTTGAGATTTTTGTCATTGGGAAGGAGCGGGGGTTGTGTTAATTATTGGAGAAAAGGATTTTGATGTAGAGGAGGTGGGGCGAGGCGAAGGGGGAGCAGAGGGGAAGAAGATGGATGTGGCGAATGGAATATTATTATTGGAGTGGAAGATATGTGGGAGAAAGAAGGAGGGCTGGGGAAGAGATGGAAAAGGGATGTATGTTTTTTTCCAAATGCACCGAGAGAAGGGGGGTTCATATGAGGTGGAGCAAGTGGGAGAGTTTTTGTGGATGCGTGTGTTATTTGAGAGGGAAGTGGGGTTGGAGAAGAAGAAAAATGAAAGAAAATATTTCATATTCTTATATAATTTATTTTGTGAACCGTTTGGACGCGCCAGGCATTTGCGGAACAAGGGATGGAGGCGGAGGCGGAGGAAGACGGGAAGAAGGAACGTCAGGCGCAGCACTTTGCATTGGGGGTGTGGAGACAGAGGAAGATGAGGGGCTGACCACGAAAGGGTGTTTTGCACCAAAGAGAGGCAAAATATTGGAGGCATTTATATTTTTGATTGGGAAAAGGATGATGAGGAATGAAATGGAAGAGATGGAGGATATGTGGCGGAGGGGTGTTGATGTTGCTTTGAGGGGAAATGGAGAGAAGAAAAAGGTGATGCAGAAGAAAGGGATGGAAAGGGGCTCTTCAGATGGAATCTTCTTCATTGCTAGTTTTTTTATAGAATGGAGCTGGTTGAGCTATTTGAGTGGAAGCAGTACCGAGGATTGGAAATGAACGATTTTTGGGAGCAGAAGGGAATCAAAGATGAGGCAGATGGATTTTGTTGGCAAAACGGAGAAATAATTGAAGAAAAAGAAGAAAGTTTGAGAAGAATGATCATCATAAAAGATATAGGTTTGCTTTTTTTATTACGATTTTTCATGTATTATTTTTTTATGAAATTAGATTGTTTTGCAGGTATATTTACTGCGAATATATGCCTATAGAATATTGAAAGAGAGGATACAAAATGCATTAAAGAAGTCAGAAAACAACAATTGGAAGGATGCATGGAGGAGTGAGCAGGCACAAAATATAAATTAAATAAAAAGAAGATATTTTTCTTTCTTTTTTTGAAGGTTTTGGAAGACATATACGACGAATCTTGTTAAAAGCCGAAAATGAGATCAAGGAATTGATGATGCAGCAGAAGAAGAAGTTTGGCAAATGTTTGAGAAGAATAAGACATTTTTTTTTGG
Source organism: Monocercomonoides exilis (assembly GCF_001643675.1). Taxonomy (NCBI): domain Eukaryota; phylum Preaxostyla; order Oxymonadida; family Polymastigidae; genus Monocercomonoides; species Monocercomonoides exilis. The sequence continues at coordinate 555,480 of NW_027150590.1, forward strand.
AAGTTCGATTGAAAGAGAAAACTTTATGAAAATCTGATGGAAGCGAAGAAAGAAGGGAACTGGAAAATCAGAGATATGATTTTTTAGAGATATTTGAAGAAAAGTTGGAAAAAGGAAGAAGATGAGATATCTTTTTGTGAGGGAGTCATTGAACCCGTCGGTTGAGTTAAATCAAATTTTATTGGAGAATTATGATAATTGTTGTTCAGTGTGTGGAATGAGGGGGAGTGTGGTTGTGGTGAGGGGATGTGGTGTGGAGATGGGGAGAGGCAAGGAGGCAGGGGTGTTTGAGCTGGGCAGGTGCAGAGGGGTGTTTTGGAACATCACGCTGAGAGGGGTTGGAAGGGGAGGAAATGTGTGTGGGAGACTGTTTGGAGGAGAGGGGAGGATGGGGCAGACGAGGAGTGAGAGAGAAGGTGGGGGAAGAGGAAGAGTCGGATGGGGAAGAGGAAGTGGAAGAGCTGAAGGAGGAGAGAGAGGAGGACAACGAGGAGGTGGAGGAAGAAGAGGTGGAGAAGGAAGAGGAAAAGGAAAAGAAGAAGAAAGTGAAGAAGAAGGGAGTGTATTGGTGAGTGAGTCCGATTTCTCATCTTTTTGTGTGTCTTCAGCCCCGTTTCTGGCGCCTCCCCTGACACGCCTTATGACACTCACCCAGCTAACCTTCTTCAACATCTCCACAAATCCATCGAAAACACCACATCTGGGTGAAGGGCCGAGCCAAACCTCGTTTCTGATGAGTGGGTGCACATTTTCATCAGTGTGGGATGTGTATGATGGAGGCATTGTACCCTCACTGAACAGCCCCTCATCATCCTTGTCTGCCTCGAACACCTCATTTATCAGATGCTATCGGTCTGAGAATGTTGCAGTCAGCGGGAGTGAAGGGAATCCATCGAAACCAGCGAGACAGCAGATAGCAGACAATGGGGCAAATTCGTTCACTTGGTGCGTGTGGAATGGCACAAAAACCACTGGAACAAGTGGTTCTTATTCAGATGGGATATCGAGTGGAGGGGCGATTAACATGTATAATCTGGGATCGGGAACGCTTTCAGTGAAATTTTGTTCATTCAATGATTGCTATGCATATGCTTATGGTGGAGGAATTATGTGTCGTTCGATCAGTTCAATCAATATTGAGAACAACTCATTCAATGCATGTACTGCAAAAAATTATTATGGAGGAGGGATATATGCTCTATCAATTTCGTCATGTGTCAGGATCAGCGGCTGTGAATTTCAGAATTGCAAAGCAGATCGAGTGGGAGGAGGGCTTTATCTCGAAAATTTTAATGTTTCTGGATCTTCCTGTATTGGAACAGAAAGCGGCAAAGGGGAGAGTGCTTGTGTGTTTGAGTGTTTTTTCACTTCGTGCTCGCTTACAAGTAATTGTGGCGGAGGGATGTATTGCCAAAGTGTTCCAGCTGCATTCAAAATGAGGAGCCTCCAATTTATTTCGTGCTCAGCAGTGTCAGTTGGCGGAGGATTGGATTTCAGGCCATATCAATCAACAGCTCCAAGCAACAACACTTATTGCTATTTCTTCTTCTTCCACGATTGCAGTTGCAGTAATTCCACTCCATATGGCCACGATGTGTATTTTGAAGATCGTTACAATTTCTTCTCATCGAGCAACCCATTCCACGAATCGTATACAACGAATAGTGATGAGAAGAGAGTGTGCTATGCTTATTTGCAATCAAGCAGTTGGAAATATCAGCATACAGAAAAGAAGGGATGGCTGAAGGAAGGGATGAAGGATCGGTATGTTGGGGTGGGTGGGGATGATGCGAGCAATCTGTGTGGGATGAGTGAGGCAGCACCTTGCAAGACAGTGGGGCATGCAGTGAGTTCGAGCATGGCGCAGCTGAGCTCGACAATCACAGTGCTGAGTGGGAGGCATGTGAGTGAAGGGACAACAATCAGTGTTGGGGAAAAGAAGATTTCTGTTTTGGGGAAAGGGAAGGCAGTGAGTGTGATTGGGACAAGTGCGCTTTCTTCGTCTGCAACTACTCTGTTTAGCATATCTTCTGGCCAACTGGAGGTGGGGCATGTGGGGATCGATCACAACGCGACAAGAAGCTCATCGCCGAGTGTGTTTGTGGTGTCACTGGGGAGCGGGACTCTTTCGCTGGAGGATGTGGTGCTCAACTCTTCGACATCAGGAGGGAGTGTAATATCAATATCTGTGTTAGATGTTGCGCTGAGGCAGCTGAAGACGATTGATGTGGAGATTGAAAACATGAAAATGACCCAACTTCTGATTATCGATCCATATTTTATTGGATTTGCATTGGGAGAAAATTGTTTGTTGTTTATTTTGTTCTGACTGCACAACACGCAAACTGAAGAGAGGAAAAAAAAATAGAAATTATGAAGTTTTCTTTTTATTATCTTTTTATTAAAGTATCAGGTGATGAAGTGTTATTTTTTATTGAGCATACGTATGCTTCACGAAAAAGAATTTTTTTTTATGAAAATGATTTGTTGATAAAAATTTTGTGGATGCATGTAAACGGAATAAATGAAAAAATACAACTAAAAACAACGATTTAGTCATAAATTATGAATAAATTCAAATATCTGTTTTATAACAAATTATTCAAAAAATGATTGTTATTTGAACATTCTGATAAAAAAGTTTCAAAATCTTTGAAAATAGAAACAAAAATCGAAAATGCTTTAATTATCAAAAATATTGTATTTATCAACAATCATGATTTAAAAGTCGCTTTAGATTGCGATGATAATAAAATTGTCATAGATTTTTAAATGAGCTGCTTTTGTTTTCTGATGATTGTGAATCATGAACATCACAGATAATCTTGTATCAATGAGTGTATTATTGTGAAGTGATTGAATATTATTCAAAGTCTGAAAATCAATTTATTTTCATTTATTTTTCAAATAAAAAAAATAATAATTTAAAAAGATTAGAGAAGAAATCGTGTCAAATTATTTATGGTGAACTGTATATTTTTTCAAAATATTGTTCGAATAGACATTTGTTCACAAATGGGTGATTATTCTTGAAATCATAGAAAAGATCTGGGGGTGAATTATTCACTCATCTCCTTTTGAATGAAGTTATTTGTATTGAATTGAAATTGACACAAACAATGGTGTTGAATAACGAATGTGATGTTATCTCCTTTCAGAGAGTTGATAAATGTCATTTTCCAAAAATTATGAAAAATCTGAATTGATTGACATAACGTGTCTGATTTCGAAAAAATAGAATAACCTTGAATTGAATAGTCCTCAACCTTTCAAATCATTGTTGGAATGGTATCAGCAATTTATTTTTTGAAAAAGACATTTGATCTTGAAACACTCATCTCTTGCTCATTTCTCAATGATTGTTTGTTGTTGAGTCTTTTCATCTCAAACAAATGTTTTGAAATTTTTTTCTTCTTGATCCTTATTTCTTATTTTCAGATATCTCAACTTTTGTTCAATAAGTGGTAAATTGGGAAAGAATTTGAATAACAAACTTATGAGGAAAAAGGAATGAGCATTATCCTTTTTGAAAAGAAACAAAAACATGTCAAAAATTAAAAAGAATGTGAAATGAAATCATTCAATTTTCTTTGTTCCAAAATATTCAAATGTCTCTATTAATCAGCAAAAACAAACAATTTTTCCATTAATGAAAATAATTTCATTTCACATTCTTTTTAATTTTTGACATGTTTTTGTTTCTTTTCAAAAAGGATAATGCTCATTCCTTTTTCCTCATAAGTTTGTTATTCAAATTCTTTCCCAATTTACCACTTATTGAACAAAAGTTGAGATATCTGAAAATAAGAAATAAGGATCAAGAAGAAAAAAATTTCAAAACATTTGTTTGAGATGAAAAGACTCAACAACAAACAATCATTGAGAAATGAGCAAGAGATGAGTGTTTCAAGATCAAATGTCTTTTTCAAAAAATAAATTGCTGATACCATTCCAACAATGATTTGAAAGGTTGAGGACTATTCAATTCAAGGTTATTCTATTTTTTCGAAATCAGACACGTTATGTCAATCAATTCAGATTTTTCATAATTTTTGGAAAATGACATTTATCAACTCTCTGAAAGGAGATAACATCACATTCGTTATTCAACACCATTGTTTGTGTCAATTTCAATTCAATACAAATAACTTCATTCAAAAGGAGATGAGTGAATAATTCACCCCCAGATCTTTTCTATGATTTCAAGAATAATCACCCATTTGTGAACAAATGTCTATTCGAACAATATTTTGAAAAAATATACAGTTCACCATAAATAATTTGACACGATTTCTTCTCTAATCTTTTTAAATTATTATTTTTTTTATTTGAAAAATAAATGAAAATAAATTGATTTTCAGACTTTGAATAATATTCAATCACTTCACAATAATACACTCATTGATACAAGATTATCTGTGATGTTCATGATTCACAATCATCAGAAAACAAAAGCAGCTCATTTAAAAATCTATGACAATTTTATTATCATCGCAATCTAAAGCGACTTTTAAATCATGATTGTTGATAAATACAATATTTTTGATAATTAAAGCATTTTCGATTTTTGTTTCTATTTTCAAAGATTTTGAAACTTTTTTATCAGAATGTTCAAATAACAATCATTTTTTGAATAATTTGTTATAAAACAGATATTTGAATTTATTCATAATTTATGACTAAATCGTTGTTTTTAGTTGTATTTTTTCATTTATTCCGTTTACATGCATCCACAAAATTTTTATCAACAAATCATTTTCATAAAAAAAAATTCTTTTTCGTGAAGCATACGTATGCTCAATAAAAAAATAACACTTCATCACCTGATACTTTAATAAAAAAGATAATAAAAAGAAAACTTCATAATTTCTATTTTTTTTTCCTCTCTTCAGTTTGCGTGTTGTGCAGTCAGAACAAAATAAACAACAAACAATTTTCTCCCAATGCAAATCCAATAAAATATGGATCGATAATCAGAAGTTGGGTCATTTTCATGTTTTCAATCTCCACATCAATCGTCTTCAGCTGCCTCAGCGCAACATCTAACACAGATATTGATATTACACTCCCTCCTGATGTCGAAGAGTTGAGCACCACATCCTCCAGCGAAAGAGTCCCGCTCCCCAGTGACACCACAAACACACTCGGCGATGAGCTTCTTGTCGCGTTGTGATCGATCCCCACATGCCCCACCTCCAGTTGGCCAGAAGATATGCTAAACAGAGTAGTTGCAGACGAAGAAAGCGCACTTGTCCCAATCACACTCACTGCCTTCCCTTTCCCCAAAACAGAAATCTTCTTTTCCCCAACACTGATTGTTGTCCCTTCACTCACATGCCTCCCACTCAGCACTGTGATTGTCGAGCTCAGCTGCGCCATGCTCGAACTCACTGCATGCCCCACTGTCTTGCAAGGTGCTGCCTCACTCATCCCACACAGATTGCTCGCATCATCCCCACCCACCCCAACATACCGATCCTTCATCCCTTCCTTCAGCCATCCCTTCTTTTCTGTATGCTGATATTTCCAACTGCTTGATTGCAAATAAGCATAGCACACTCTCTTCTCATCACTATTCGTTGTATACGATTCGTGGAATGGGTTGCTCGATGAGAAGAAATTGTAACGATCTTCAAAATACACATCGTGGCCATATGGAGTGGAATTACTGCAACTGCAATCGTGGAAGAAGAAGAAATAGCAATAAGTGTTGTTGCTTGGAGCTGTTGATTGATATGGCCTGAAATCCAATCCTCCGCCAACTGACACTGCTGAGCACGAAATAAATTGGAGGCTCCTCATTTTGAATGCAGCTGGAACACTTTGGCAATACATCCCTCCGCCACAATTACTTGTAAGCGAGCACGAAGTGAAAAACACTCAAACACACAAGCACTCTCCCCTTTGCCGCTTTCTGTTCCAATACAGGAAGATCCAGAAACATTAAAATTTTCGAGATAAAGCCCTCCTCCCACTCGATCTGCTTTGCAATTCTGAAATTCACAGCCGCTGATCCTGACACATGACGAAATTGATAGAGCATATATCCCTCCTCCATAATAATTTTTTGCAGTACATGCATTGAATGAGTTGTTCTCAATATTGATTGAACTGATCGAACGACACATAATTCCTCCACCATAAGCATATGCATAGCAATCATTGAATGAACAAAATTTCACTGAAAGCGTTCCCGATCCCAGATTATACATGTTAATCGCCCCTCCACTCGATATCCCATCTGAATAAGAACCACTTGTTCCAGTGGTTTTTGTGCCATTCCACACGCACCAAGTGAACGAATTTGCCCCATTGTCTGCTATCTGCTGTCTCGCTGGTTTCGATGGATTCCCTTCACTCCCGCTGACTGCAACATTCTCAGACCGATAGCATCTGATAAATGAGGTGTTCGAGGCAGACAAGGATGATGAGGGGCTGTTCAGTGAGGGTACAATGCCTCCATCATACACATCCCACACTGATGAAAATGTGCACCCACTCATCAGAAACGAGGTTTGGCTCGGCCCTTCACCCAGATGTGGTGTTTTCGATGGATTTGTGGAGATGTTGAAGAAGGTTAGCTGGGTGAGTGTCATAAGGCGTGTCAGGGGAGGCGCCAGAAACGGGGCTGAAGACACACAAAAAGATGAGAAATCGGACTCACTCACCAATACACTCCCTTCTTCTTCACTTTCTTCTTCTTTTCCTTTTCCTCTTCCTTCTCCACCTCTTCTTCCTCCACCTCCTCGTTGTCCTCCTCTCTCTCCTCCTTCAGCTCTTCCACTTCCTCTTCCCCATCCGACTCTTCCTCTTCCCCCACCTTCTCTCTCACTCCTCGTCTGCCCCATCCTCCCCTCTCCTCCAAACAGTCTCCCACACACATTTCCTCCCCTTCCAACCCCTCTCAGCGTGATGTTCCAAAACACCCCTCTGCACCTGCCCAGCTCAAACACCCCTGCCTCCTTGCCTCTCCCCATCTCCACACCACATCCCCTCACCACAACCACACTCCCCCTCATTCCACACACTGAACAACAATTATCATAATTCTCCAATAAAATTTGATTTAACTCAACCGACGGGTTCAATAACTCCCTCACAAAAAAATATCTCACCTTCTTCCTTTTTCCAACTTTTCTTCAAATATCTCTAAAAAATCATATCTCTGATTTTCCAGTTCCCTTCTTTCTTCGCTTCCATCAGATTTTCATAAAGTTTTCTCTTTCAATCGAACTTCCAAAAAAAAATGTCTTATTCTTCTCAAACATTTGCCAAACTTCTTCTTCTGCTGCATCATCAATTCCTTGATCTCATTTTCGGCTTTTAACAAGATTCGTCGTATATGTCTTCCAAAACCTTCAAAAAAAGAAAGAAAAATATCTTCTTTTTATTTAATTTATATTTTGTGCCTGCTCACTCCTCCATGCATCCTTCCAATTGTTGTTTTCTGACTTCTTTAATGCATTTTGTATCCTCTCTTTCAATATTCTATAGGCATATATTCGCAGTAAATATACCTGCAAAACAATCTAATTTCATAAAAAAATAATACATGAAAAATCGTAATAAAAAAAGCAAACCTATATCTTTTATGATGATCATTCTTCTCAAACTTTCTTCTTTTTCTTCAATTATTTCTCCGTTTTGCCAACAAAATCCATCTGCCTCATCTTTGATTCCCTTCTGCTCCCAAAAATCGTTCATTTCCAATCCTCGGTACTGCTTCCACTCAAATAGCTCAACCAGCTCCATTCTATAAAAAAATGACAAGAAGATTCCATCTGAAGAGCCCCTTTCCATCCCTTCTCGCTGCATCACCTTCTTCTTCTCCACATCTCCCCCAAAGCAACATCAACACCCCTCCGCCACATATCCTCCATCTCTTCCATTTCATTCCTCATCATCCTTTTCCCAATCAAAAATATAAATGCCTCCAATATTTTGCCTCTCTTTGGTGCAAAACACCCTTTCGTGGTCAGCCCCTCATCTTCCTCTGTCTCCACACCCCCAATGCAAAGTGCTGCGCCTGACGTTCCTTCTTCCCGTCTTCCTCCGCCTCCGCCTCCATCCCTTGTTCCGCAAATGCCTGGCGCGTCCAAACGGTTCACAAAATAAATTATATAAGAATATGAAATATTTTCTTTCATTTTTCTTCTTCTCCAACCCCACTTCCCTCTCAAATAACACACGCATCCACAAAAACTCTCCCACTTGCTCCACCTCATATGAACCCCCCTTCTCTCGGTGCATTTGGAAAAAAACATACATCCCTTTTCCATCTCTTCCCCAGCCCTCCTTCTTTCTCCCACATATCTTCCACTCCAATAATAATATTCCATTCGCCACATCCATCTTCTTCCCCTCTGCTCCCCCTTCGCCTCGCCCCACCTCCTCTACATCAAAATCCTTTTCTCCAATAATTAACACAACCCCCGCTCCTTCCCAATGACAAAAATCTCAAAAATAACCCCTCCCAACCTCATCCCAATCCATCTCCCACACATCCATTTTGCCTCTTAAATCTCATAAAAACACCTCTTTCTCTCTCCTCAAAAAAAAATCTTCCTTTTATCGTTCCTTTCCCCTCCAAAACGTTGTTTCTCCACAAACACTCAAATCCTTCCTCAAGCACAATAAATCCATTCTTTTGTAATCACGTTGTCTTCATGTGCCCATTCAGCCACAGCGCATCGTGTTGTGCCCCTTTTCTGAATCCGCCCCAAATCTGTTATGGAGACGATCAAGCCAAGCCAAATTCAACAAAAGTGGCACAACCACCCGCAGAGCGGAAGTTCCATGCACTCAAAATATGGCAGCTGGAATGGGCGAGTTTTATGCAGCGATGAGGCAGATAGGACTGCAACTGTGTTTTTCTGAGGGAAGTGAACGCTGAATATTCTGACTGCTGGAAGGCGTGTTGGAGCACGAGCTTCCGCAGCACCACCGAAAAGAGGGGCAGTTTGTGCTTTATTTTTTGTTTGTGCTTATCAAAGAATTTTATTTTTATTTTTATTTTCATAATTGAAAAGGCGTGATGATATTGTTCGAAATTGACAAATGACAAATTCATTCGATGAGATGAGGAGCGAGAAGCAGATGAGAACACACTATTTCAGAAATTTGAGGGGAGTGGGGCAAAGGAAAGAAATGATGATTGCCAATTTTTTTAATGAAGATTGAACAAAAGAAAAGGAATTCATGTAAATTGGAAAGAAATTGAAAACGAAAAAGAAAAACAGGATCCAATGACTTGAAGATGATAAACGAGATTTTCTTGTTTTCAGGCGGACTGATTGAAAATCAGTTTCATTTGAAGGAAGAATTTTTTCGATAGTTTCAAAAAATACATTTGTTTCGTTAGGTGGAGAAAGGGTTCCTAAAACGGAAGATTAGAATTCGGAAGATGAAGTGATTGAAGGGAAAAGGCGGATGAGAAGTTGAAGTGGAGGAGAAAGAGAGGAAAAAGAAGAAGAGGAGGATGAGGAGGAAGAAGAGGAAGAAACTGAAGAAAGAAAGGAAAATAGAGATAGAAAAAGACTAAAAAAAAAAAAAAAAACAATGTATGTGCATATTAAATCAATGAAACAACAACATTTGTATACACAGAAAAATATTTTTATTTTCATTTTTCACAACATAATCATCAATATCTTCTCCTTCTCCTTCTCCTTCTCCTTCTCCTCCTTCTCCTTCTTCTTAGACTTCTTCCTTATCTCTCATTATTCTTGTCCATTTCATTCACATATCTCCTCTGGCTTTTCTCGTTCTGTCTGATTTCTATTCAACATCAGAATTTGACTCTCCTTCTCTTTCACTCAATTTCTTTGCTTTTGAGATAAACCAGCTTCGTTTTTCACCTTCGGTTCTGATGATCTTTTCATCGCCTTTTTCCTGATTTGATCCAGGTTCTTCTTTTTCGTTGACTTTTTCATCATCTGCTTATTTTTTTTCCTTCCAACTTTCGATTCATTCATCATTTCTTCCTCTTCTTCTTCTGAATTTTGAATGTCAATGAAAACAGAATTATTGGAGAACGAATGGGAAAAGGCAAAAGAAGACTTTTCCATTGAACACATCGGCAAGATGCTACTTTAGGGGTACCTGATTTTTTCATTAAATCCATGAATAAAAAGCTAAAAAATGCAATGTTAAGATATTATAAATACATTAGGTAAATAATAACCTATTGATCAAAACCAAAAATGATTGAATAGTTTTTTATTTAAATCTTAAGTTTTTCTATGATTTTTCAAACTTCATAAAAATACTTGAATTGAGTTATTATCAACCCTGACATCAACAAATAGCCCTTGCATACAAATTATGAAATCAAAAAATGTCTTTTTTTCAAAATTTTATTTATTTATAAAAAAAAAATATTTATAATTTCTATTAGGGGACAGTTATTTTTGAGAACGAAAACCCTAAAAAAGAAAAATTATAAATAAAACAAATAGTCAACACCAAAGAGTGTTGATGAAAGTTCATTCGAAAACATTTAGGCTTTTCATAAAGCTTATTTTTAATTTTTTAGGTACCCTTAAAGTAGCCTTTTGCCAACACATCAACTATTTGCATCAAAGCTGTGAATTTATTCGCTGCTTCTTTTCAATTCATTCTCAGCAAGCTAAAATGAAAAGTTTGATATTTTCATGAATGCATTGCATTTGTTTTGGAATTGAGAAAAAAGAGGGTTTGGAAGAATAGATTTTTGGAACATTTCATGAATTGAAGAAAAATGGAGAGGAAAAGAAGAGAGAAAGGAAAAGAATAAGTTTGAGTGGAGATTGAGGAATATCAGTCAAGGAAACAGAAAAAGGATAGAAAATGATTGACGAATGAAGAAATATTTATATATGTGGAAACAAAGCAGCTGAAGGGGAAATGCAACTGGAGCAGAACTTTTGGATGATTTTGTGAGAAAAGAATGTGAATGATGCATCCTATTCGTCTCCATCAATTGGAAAAAGCAGATGAAAACAAAATGATGAAAGAAAAAGGAAGAGAAAGAGAAAGAAATGGAATCTGAGCGAAATTATGAAGAATTGCATTTTGAGACGAAATGAATGAAATGAGTGTCCTTATTCAAGAAGAAGAGATGAAAGGAATGGAGAGAAACGCGAAGGAAGACAATGGAGAAGAAAGAAAAAGGAAAAGGAGATTTGAAAAACTGAACAAAAAATTAGAAGAACATGAAGAGCAATTAATTCTGATTGACTTGTTCTGTCATTCACATTCTGAATTGGAACATTGGATCAGCTTCTTTTTCAGCCATGTTACATAAAGAACTCATAAAGTTGATTGCTTGATTATTCAACAAACGTTTCTTCTTTGATGTTTTCGTATTATTCCCAAGAATTTTCATTTCATTTTTTCTTCTTCTTCTCGAATTCATTTAGAATACGATGAAAGAGAAAAATCAAAGATAACCAGAGGCTTCAAGAGGAAATAACTGAATAGAAAAAAATTTTTTTGAAAAAACGAATCTATTTGAAGAAGATGTGTTTTTCATCTTCGTTCAATGGAGATTCTTGATGAAAATAATTGAAAAGATAAGAATGGAATTTTTGCTTTTTCTTTTCTTTTCTTTTTCTTTTTTTATAAAAAAGGAAACAAAAACAATAATAAAAATTTTTCAATCTATTTTTTGTAATTTTGCGAAATGATGAAAATTGAAAAAGACAGTTTTTCGAGTGAAAAAATAAAATGAATTGAATTTGGCTAAACGTTTACAAAATAATCAGAAATATCCAACGATAATTCATCATAATATTTTCTGTTAAGAAAATCAAACATTTCATGAAAACTTGTGATGACATCTTCGTATCCTTCTTCTTCTATCTTTTCAAGCACCTTCCCTTTCAACTCTTTTCTTTTCGCTTCTTTTTCAGTTTCATCTTTGTTCACTCCATTCTTCTCCTCCTCTTCCTCTTCTTCCATTTCATCATCATCAACATCAGTCTTTTTTTTCATTTTCCTTGTAACAATCAAAAAATAATTCAATCCTCTAAATGACATTCCTTCATCCAATGATTGCAGCTGCAACCCTTCCAAAACAGCATCAAAAGCTCCTCCTTTCAACAAATCTTCAACTTTCACACTTCCATATTTTACTGCATCCCTCAAAGAATGAACGCAAAAGACGCTAATTTCTCTGTTATTTTCTCTTGCCGCTTGAAACACTTTCACAATGCTGTTGATGAGTACAACCAATTCCTCAGACCACAATGTGCAATACTCAAAGAAAGAATCAAGAATAAAAAGCCATTTGAAGATTGTCTGCACTTCTTTCGCTTCTTTTCCTCTTCTTTCTCTTCCTCTTCTTTCCTCTTCTTTCTTTCTCGTCCAATCAACACATTTCATTAGATATTCAAGTTCACTTATCGCATCTCTCACAAAATGTAGTTCATTCACTATCACTTCTTTCAAGCTTTTATCAATGCCCAATCTGTCAATCAAAAAACCCCAAGCTGATTGATAGGCAAGTTGTGTGAGATTGTGATGCTCCTGATGATATTTGATGATTTCTGTGATTTCCTTCATATACAGTTTTTGTTCGATAAACTTATTTAAAAAAAAAAAATCAATTATTTCAAAAAGGAAATAGAAAATTTCATACAGCTACACTTTCAATATTGTTCAAAGCCAGCAAAGCTATTTCCACTTCTTTTTGTATTTCCTCATTTTCCTCTTTCTTCAATGCAACTTTCAGAAGGCAAGGTACAATTTTTGAACTTAATTCCGAAGAAATTCCTTCGTTAAGCAAAAGATAGCATTCGCAAAGATCTTCCAGTAGCTTTTCGTTCTTTTCTTCATTTTTCTTATTTTCATCAACAAGCATTCTCTCAAATCTTCTGCACATTAAAGAACTTTTAAAGGCAATACTAAACAATTCAAAAAGAACTTTGCAATATCCAACGCGTTTCAACAACAATAAAGCATTTTCCATTGACATTTTCTTTTCTTCAATCATCTTGTATATTTCATTGAACATTCTTATTGTTAAAACAAAATCGAACATTTCGAAATTCATTTCCTCCACAAGTCCGTTCATTTCCACGATTTTCTGTTTCTGTTCTTCCTCATTGCAATGCTCCAACTGATCAAGCAATTCTTCCTCAATCATCAAAAATCAAAAATATGAGATCTTTGAAAATACACAATAAATGTTAACAAACTTGAAAACTTGTCTGCAAGAGACGGCTCTTGAGAATCATCATTAAATATATCTTCAAAGAACATTTCAATTCTGTCTATTATTAGCAAAGATCAATTTACAGCAAAATTTCAAACAAAAAAACAGAAAAACAAAAAAAGCAAATATTGTTCATAATTGACAAAACAAAGATTAATGCCAAACCCTATTCTTTTGTTTAGCAAAAATAAGTGCTAAAAAATAATTCACAAAGAAGCCAACTAGAAAGTCTTTATCAAGTCAAAAACGAAAGAACTAAATTTCTTTCTGATCGAACCAACAATAATTAATTTCACTGAAATGGATGGACTTTCGATTGAAAATTTGAACAATTGGAAATTATTCCACATATTTGGCATTTATTGTTTAAAAAAATAATTTCTATTTGTCTATTCTGAGCCTCATGAAGAAGAGGCAATAAATAGTTTTGAAGAACAGAACAAAGAAGAGAAAAAAAAGCCACAACTTGCACATTAATCATACATGTGCTTCAGTGATCCTTTAAATTAAAATACATTTGCATTTCAATTTTAACACTCTTATTTAAAGTTATCTGAAAGCTTTCCTTGTCAGAAATAATTTTTTCTGTTATTTCAGAGTGTTTGCTGGCTTCTGTGAACATCTCAAATTTAATGAGTTGATGAAAGTTATAAGATATAGGAATAACTTTATCAGTTGTTCGTTTCTTGAGTGGGTTATCAGGTTGAAGGAAGATTGATGGTAGGAATCATAATATCGTTGTTACATATTTTTTGATGTTTGGGAGTGTGCAGTTGGATACATTTGAGACAGTTTCATGACAACAATGGGCAATATTTTCAATAGAGCATTGAAAGATATTCTATTCCAAAAGGCTTTGAAGCTGAGCGAAGATGAAAAAATTCGAGAAGGCGAAGGGAGGTTAATTCAATATGCGGAACCAAGCACATGAGAAATTTAAAAGTTCATTTCAACATATTGATCGTTTAATGGTGTTGCCACTTGACGTGTATTTTTCTGTGAATACGCTTGTTACGTTTTCTGGAAAATCATCTTTTTGGGTTGTTTTTATAATTATTTTTGATTCACCGATTTCTGCGTGGATTTCGAGGCAAACCTTGAAGCAACATGAAAGAAGAAGAAACGAATCAAAAAGACAGAACAGATAACGATAGAAATGTTTGATCAAATTAATGTGTGTTATCCAATTTATTGTTGCATTTGCAATGTTTTTTCAAAAAAAAAAAAAAAAAAAAAAAAAAAAAAAAAAAAAAAAAAAAAAAAAAAAGACACTCCCCCTTTCCTCTTCTTCTCCCATAAGAATAAAAAAATATTTCTCTCATTCTTTTTTTTTCCGACTTTTTTTTTCCCTTTCAACACACCTCTCGTTCTCCTGCTGAATACAATTAATTGATTATTTCATTCCAAATAGCATTTCTGCTGTTGCTTTGCTTCGTTTTTGGATTAATTCTTCATTTGTCATTATCATTCTTTTCATCATCATTTCTTTTTCTTTCTTTTTTTTCCTCTTCCTCTTCCTCTTCCTCTTCCTCTTCCTCTTCTTCTTCTTCTTCTTCTTCTTCTTCTTCTTCTTCTTCCTTTCAAATAACTTTTCCAAAAGATTCGTCAATCATTCCCCCTTTTTCCTCTCATCTCTCCTCAAAATGCCTCAAATTCAAACTTTTTCTGTGAATAATGAGATAAACATTTTCTTTTCACCTCCATTTCAATTTTGATCAATGTCAAAAAACATGAACGAATCCAACATTCGCCCTGTATCTCCATCATTTGTCTTTATAAATGGCATTCGCTGTCAGTCCGTAAGATTTAGCTTGAATAATCACATATTCCTCATTTAATCCATTCTTGTTAATTTCATTCCTCTGAACTGATAGGAATTTAAAAAAACTGATCAACACTCAAAAAAATATAAATTTAAAAATGCAAGCAAACACCGGACTTTCCGCCCCTTCCGTTTTGCCAGCAGATGCTGCTTCGGTGTAGCTGGCTTTCAAATACTTTCTTCAAATCAGAAAAAGAACGTCCAGCTGATTTGCTTTTCCTGACCATTGTCTTTTAAATTAATAATAATGTATTTTCCTATAATTGACTGAACCTTGTCAATTTCTCGAAGCAATAAATTTCATTTGGCACGCTTAATTCAATTATCCATAGGCCAAGGAAATGCCAATAATTGACGAGATAGAAATTGGTAAGCAAATGAAATTGCTATTCATCTGCGCTTTTAAACATTAATCATCCAAAATGAGATTCAAAAACGAAGAGATATCAAATCAAACAATTAAAATAAAGATGAATAAAATGAACAAGATTTCAAAAATTGAAAGCAAAATGAAATTATCAGAATATAGATTATTTAATAATATATAAAAAGTAAAGTCACACCTCACTCAATCAAATGAAAATACAAAGAATTAAATAATCACAAAAATATATGAGGTAACAAATATGGTTAAAATATTCAAAATGCATTATTTATTGTATAATATGATTGTATGCATAATATACAATTGAAAGATTATGTCGTTTGAATAAAGTTCAGAAATTGATAGCAATGAAGGGAATATGATCCATCTTGATCAACAAGAAAATCAATTCTTTGTTATCTTGTTGTTAACAAGATGATGATTAAAATAACGCATATGGCGATATTTCTGAGTATTTATGGAATAAGTGTGTGCTTGGATAGAGAGTGGAAGGAGAGTGTGGTATGTGGATGTGTTTGTGCATGTAATTCATCCATTGAGTTGAGAGGGATGATATTGACGAGGCATGAGCATGGTAGTGTGATGCGTGGTTTGAGGGGAAGTATGATTGTGATGAGGGGATGTATTATAGGAACGGGAAAGGACGATGAGGCAGGGGCATTTGATCTGAGCAGGAGCATTGGGGTGTTGACAAACATCACGTTGAAGGGGTGGAGAAAGGGGGGAGAGATATACTCGGGAAGGCTGTTTGGAGGGAAGGGATATGGAAGGGAGAAGGGTGGAGGTGAAGAGAAAAGAGGAGAAGAAGGAGAAAGAGGAAGAGATAGAGGAAGAGAAGGAGATGGAGATGGAGAAGGCATCGAAGGGAGTATTTCGGTGAGTGAATCACGATTCTCTTCTTTTTGTGTCTCATCAGCCCCATTCCTCTCGTCGCCTTCAATACCCCTAATGTCCCTCTCCCATCTGACATTTTTCAACATCTCAACAGCAAATGATGCGTGTTTGCCTGCAACAGCTACATCATCCCAAACCTCATGTCTGATGAACAGTTGTTCCTTTTCATCAGTCTGCAATGCATATGATGGGGGGATTGTCCCTTCCCTCAATAACCCCTTGGCATCCTTGATAGCCTCAAACACCTCGTTTATTGGGTGTTGCAGAACAAGAAACGTTGAATACACTGGAACTGAAAATAATAAGAAACATCCAGGGAGACATAATGAAACAGAAAATGGAGCTAATTCATTCGCTTGGTGTGAATGGAATGGCTCAAAAACCACTGGGTCTGGAACTTCTTATTCAGATGGAACTTCAAATGGTGGAGCAATTTTCATGTATGGCTTGTCATCAGGAACACTTTCAGTGAAATTTTGTTCTTTTAATGATTGCTATGCGCATTATGGCGGTGGTGGTATTATGTGCCGTGAGATCAGTTCAATCAATATTGAGAACAACTCATTCAATGCATGTACTGCACAAAATTATCGTGGGGGAGGGATGTATGCCTATTCCATTTCAACATGTGTCAGGATCAGCGGGTGCGAGTTCCAGAAATGCACTTCAAAATATAATGGAGGAGGATTATTTCTTCAATCTTTTCAGGTTTCTGGATCTTCCTGTATTGGAACAGAAAATGGCAAAGGGGAGAGCGCTTGTGTGTTTGAGTGTTTCTTCACTTCTTGTTTGGTTCGTGAATATAATGGAGGAGGGATGTATTGTCATGGCGTTCCAGCTTCATTCAAAATGAGGAGTGTCCAGTTTATTTCATGCAAAACAACAACAACTGGCGGAGGATTGTGTTTCAATCCAAACCAACAAACAGCACCAAGTGACAACGCTTATTGTTATTTTTTCTTCTTTCATGATTGTAGATGCAGCGATTCCACTCCATATGGTCACGATGTATATTTTCGTGATGATTTCCATCTTTTTTCTTCAAAAAATCCGTTTTACGAATCTTACACAACTAATGATGATGAGAATAGATTGACATATCATTATTTTGATGGAAAAGATTACTATTATATGCACACAGAAAAGAAATGGTGGCTAAAAGACAAAACTGTTTATGCCTCAGTGAGCGGGAATGACTTGTATGAGCCGTGTGGGGCAAATGAGTCAAATCCGTGTCTGACAGTGAAGAAGGCGTTTGAGATGTGTGAGATACTGTTGAGCATATCAATCACTCTTAAGGAAGGGAATCACATAAGCGAGACAACAACGATTGAGATTGGAGAAAAGAAGATTTCAGTTGTTGGAAAAGGAAGGGAAGCATGTTCGATTGGAACAGGAGCGCTTTCATCACCATCAGCAGCAGGAGCGCTGTTCAGTGTGACAACAGGTCATCTTGGTTTATTGCACATGAAAGTTGATTGCAATTTAAATTCAAGTCCTTTGCCAAGTGTAGCTGTGGTGTCTGATGGGAGTGGGTCACTCTCATTGGAGGATGTTGTGATCACCACGAGCAAAACGGGAAACTATGTGATGTTGTCGTCAGTGTTTGTGGTGCCGCTGTCACAGCTGTCGATGGTTGGTGTGGAGATCAAAGATATGAATGTCTCAAAACCATTGTTCTCTGAGCCAGATCTATCTTCTTCTTCTTCATCATCATCATTGTCGTCATTGTCGTCATCTGCACTGTATCTGACTGCCACAGCATCAGGAGATAGTGTTCTGGCAAATATGAAGGTGATGAATGTGAAGTTGACTGAAGGAGATGGGGTGGTTGTTGCAAAGAGTGTGAAGGCAGGAGAGACGTTTGTGGTCAAGAATGTGACAATCGAAGATTGCGAGTGCAAGACTGGAAGTGGTGGTGGGATTAAGGTTGAGTTGAAATCATCAAGCAAGTTGCAGGTTGAAACATTTACAAAATTCAACAGATGCAAGTGCAGCGGATATGGAGGAGGGATTATGCTGTATCTGGAAGATGGCTCGCACGACTTCTCAATTGTGTCTGTAGACTTTTCAGGTTGCATTGCAATGTCTGGTGGAAATTATGTATTTGTGAATGGGAGCAATTCGGCAAGCTGGAAAAGAAGCTCCTCAACGCTGAATGTCCAACATGATAGTAAAAAATTCAACGAGTTGGTGGGATATGATCGGAGTGACACAACAATGGGGCTATTCCCGCTGAATATCTTTTTGGACACAATATCCGGTGCTGCGCATGTTGGGAAGGCAAAGAATAATCTGGGCGGATACAATTCATGGTTTTGCGGGTTCGCTTATTATCCTTGTGCAACAATCACTTACACTGGCCAGACACGATATTCGGGCAAGGACAAAAACATCGAATTGGATTCAGGATTCGAGCTTGCCGAAGAGGTGTCCATGACAGATTTTGACAAAGAATGGCTGATCTCTTGCGCCACAAAGGGGATGAATGTGAAAGTGATTCGCCCGAGTTCCATAAGTTCTGATTGGCTGATCAACGCGCAGAGCACATGCAAAATAGAAAATATCACCTTTTCACTGCCAACAGAGCTTGCAGGCGTGAAATCGCTGATTTTGGCCAACTCCACATCCATCACACTCACAGACTGCTCGTTAGTAAATTCACCAGACAATATCGTTGGCCAATCGATTGGATACAGCTTTGTAAATGCGTTGTCAGGAAAACTTTGGATGGAGCAATTTGAAATCAGAGAAGGTCTGACATTTGATGGGCATTCGTTGGTTGAGTTTGTGGCAGGGGTGAGTGTTGTGTATTTCAAAGGTTGCATTATTAACTCGATTGACAAGAAAAGTGGAAATGGGGGATTCCTGAAAGGAGTAGTCGGAGAAGACTTTGGGGAAGGACCGATAGGAATTGTTGTGATTGAATCATGCGTTATAAAGAACTGCAAATGCCGGAGAAAAGAAGGAAAAGACGGAAAAGGAGGAGGAATATGCATGAGTGTGAAAGGAGAAGGAAGCGTTGTGGTGAATGGGACGAGCGAGTTCGATGGATGCGAGGCATACAAAGGGGAAGATGCTGAAGGGAGAGGCGGAGGAATAATGCTGGAGATGCTGAGCTCGAAAAGCAAGTTGGAGATTGCATCAGAAGTAAAATTTTCGGTCGATACGGCAAACAAAGCTAAATACGGGAAGGATGTGTTTGTCAGTTGCGGTTCGGGAATATTGCTGGAAACAAAAATAAATCCAACTTCCTTTGCCTTCATCAAACCCTCTGATGAAATATCAAATGATTCACAGACAGTTTTGAATTTGTGTGGGAGCGAAAAGGGGAATGAAGATGAAGTGATTCCGCTGTTTGTGTATTTGTTCTCAATCGGATCGAAATTAACTGTTGATGGGAGCGGAAGCGTGGCATATGATCACAGCTACTGTGGATTTGAGAAGTTTGGGTGTCAAACAATTAATTATTGCATGAGCACTCGAGTTCCAAAAGGCTTCCAAACAGTTGAGGTTTCTTCTGAATCATCAATAAATGATGAAATCATCGGGCCTTCATTCAATGTGATAATTTCAGGCAGAATAGTGTCATCCGATGGAGAGAGGATGGGAGTGAATGTGAGTGATGGAGGATCAGACACACAAAATTGTCTTGTTGGATGTTCGAGTTCACTGACAATGAGGAGACTTTCATTTGTTGTGAAAGGTCAGCTGAATTCCAGGAGAAGTGCATTCATTCACTCAACATCAACACTTAGTGTGACGAACTGTTCAATCTCATTTGAGAGTGGGGCATTGACCGATGGAAAGATAGGATACAGCATCATTGACATGACAGGAGGAGAACTGATTATCGACGGATTGATGATGGAAATTGCAACGACACTGACAATGAATGGGAAATCACCAATATCAATGACAAGTGGAGCTCAATTGGAGATTTTGAATAGCAGAGTGAATGGAGTGGAGGTGGAAGGCGGGAGCGGAGAAGGAAGAGGTTGCATTGGTGCTGCGATAAATGAAGATGGAAGCGCTATTGTGGATAACTGCAGCATTTCAACAACATGCACAGGTGGAAGTGGAATGAAAGGAGGAGGGATGATGATATCGGTCGGGGAGAGAGGAAGTTTGGAGATCAATGATGTGCGATTTTCAGGATGCCAGGTGCCAACAGAAGACAACTTGCAGAAAGGAAGAGGAATGGGAGGAGGAATGTTTGTCAGCTTGGCAGATACAATGGAATCATTTGTGCTTGAAGGAGTGACATTCAGCGAGTGCAATGCTTGGAAAGGGAAGAAAATGTTCATATCGGGAAATGACCTGAGCGAGGTTATGTCAAACGAAAAACTGAAAAAGGAGTTGAGTACAAGTGATGAGAATTCCTTGGATGAGCTGTGTGGATGGGAGAGAGCAAGCACAGGAGAAAATGGATATGTGATTCCACTGGTTGTGTATTTGTGGACGAACTGGAGCGGGAATGGGTTTGTATCGAAGGAGAAAGGAGGAGACTTCAGCGAGTGTGGGTATTCAGAAGCACCATGCTCATCGATTGATCACTTAATTTCTCTGAGATATAGCTCACTCGGAGAAGGCGAAACACACATCAACATTGTGGGATCGGGGTTATTGAGTCATTCCATATCATTCTTGTCTTCGTTGCCAGCTTCACAAGATTCAGAGTTGCCAAAAGTTGTGATAAAAGCTGCGGCGAAAGAGACTGGCGTGACGATTACTGATGAAGATGAAGTTGATCTGAAAGATTCAATGATATCATCTAATGTGAGTTTGTCACTTGCAAACATGTCATTCACAAAGCCAGTCGCGAAAACTAATCATGCAGTATTCATTGAATCGTCAGGAACAAATGCACTCCTGACAGTAACGGATTGTTCATTTGGCTCATTGACAGGGCTGACAGAGACATTTGGATATTGCATGATGAGAGTGAATGGAGGGAGCGCTCTGATTGAGAAATGCACGATGAATTTGATTTCTGATTTGAAAGGATTCATCAGTTTCAGCCGAAGTGTCAATCAGGTGATTGTTCAGAAAGTGAACATTTCATTAACCACTGTGACAGAAGGAAGCCTGATTTCGATATTTGAGGATGAACTCGCATATGAAGTGTCAGTTTCATCGAGTTTGAATGCGGCAGAAAACAGTCATCCTAAAAACAGCATGCCATTGCTGAAAGTTAATGGCTGTTCATTTGCCAATATCACGAATGAAGGAAATAGGGCAAGTGTTGTTGATGTGGGATCATTTGATTATGCAATAGAATGCATGATGGATGAGTGTTTAATGACGAGTTGCAAGAGTACCTTGAGCAATGAAGGTGGAGGAGTGAAAGTGGTGTTGAAGGATGATGAATCTGTTTTAAAAGTGAATGGCAGCTCATTTTCGTTATGCAAGTGCTCGATGGAATCAGGGCGCGGAGGAGGGCTGTTTATTGATGAAGCAGATCCAAATGTTAACTGTGCTGATGCGACTCAGATGCCACGCCTGTGGATCAAAATTGTTAACATCAAGTTTTCGCTGAATGAGGCATTTGTTGGGAAAGACATATTCATCAAATGTCATTCAATTGTACGCCAGATCAGCGAAACACTGTTCACTCTTGACTACAACCAGGAATCATTGAACTCAGACAACTCCATCTGCGGATGCGATTCAGAAATCGAGGGAATTGATAATCTGATTCCACGAATCACATACTTTAAAGGTCTTCAAGTATTTGTGAATGCGGGAGGGGAGGATGGCAGATTATGTGGGACATGGAACTATCCATGCAAGAGCATCAATTGTGGGATTGATCACATTCAGGAAGGAGTGATGAATGCGATTCTGATTGATGGGGAAGGGGCTGTGACAATGGAATGTGTGATTGGAGACCTGGTTGTGAATTCATTCAAAAAGTCTCAGGCGATTGTGAAGCTGAAATCCAAGATTGAGAAATCAGCAGAGAAGGATAGCATCATGGAGTTTATAAATGAAATCGCTGTGGAGAAGTGCTCATTCGAGTTTGAAGACACTTTACAGACAACTCATTGCTTCATTCTGAAGGTTAAGAACGGAATGACAAAAATTCAAGAATGTGAATTCTTCTCCTCTTCCGATGAACTAAAATTGAACAGTTCAATTGTTAGTGTAGAAAGCGGAGAGCTGAGGATATCGGAAACAACATTCAGGGATTTGCACTCAACAACAGCAGTACTTTCCTTCAATGAAAAATCGAATGTGACGCTGCTTGAAACAAGCATTTCAAATATCAAAAGTGAGGGAGATGTTGTGAGTGTTGGGGGTAAAGCGAAAGTGGTGATGAAGATCATGACGATAGAGAATGTGAGTGTAGCATCAGAAAGATGTGTTGTTGCGATGGAAGATGCAGAACAGGAGGTGAGAGTGCTGAACTGCTCGTTTGGAAAATGCAGGAATTCGGTGAACAAGGGAAGCATTATGCAAATAAGGCAATTTGAGGATATGATGGTTGAGGCATGTGTATTTGATGGGAAAAAAGAGGAGAAAGAAGCAGAGGCAGCGAACGAAGGAAACAAGGGAAAAGAAGGATTGTGCGAATGGAATGGGTCATTGGTTGACATTGAAAACAGCAATGTGGTGATGAAGGAGACAACAGTTATGAAGAGCAAGGAAGGAGGGATGTGGGTGAGCGGAGGAAGCGTGAAGATTGAAAACAGCAAGTTTGAGAATAACAATCCTGAGGTTGAGGGATATCCATCAGCGCGAAGGAATGTGATCTGCACAGGGAATAGTGAGCTGAATGTTGCGAGTGTGAAAGGGGGAGATGGAATCGAGAAAAACTCATCGCTTTGGATTTTGGATGAAGGATGTCAATTGGGAGGGATTGCATCAGAAAGAGGATCATCATTTTTCATCCCAGTTCTGGAAGAAGTGACAAATACAACCAGTCGAACAGGGGAAATGGAACTGATCATTCACGGGAAGTTGCTTCTTCCGTGCAATCTGTCAGTGAAGATAAGCATGAAGGATGGAAATGAAGAGGAAATAGGGAGAAAGGAAATTAATGGAGAAGGCTCTATTTCGGAGAACGAAGTGCATTTTGTTGTCTCATCGGAGCAGCTGGAAGCAATCGAGAACAAAACAGAAGTGAGCCTGAACATTTTGTTTGGGAAAGGGATGTTGTCATCCACAAATACATTGGTTGTGATAAACAAGAGTGAGGGGGAAATGAAAGGGGATGAAAATAAAGGAGAGAGAGAAGGAGATGAAAGAATATCCGAAGGAGGGAATAAAATTGAATGGAGTTTGGTTGCCTTTATTGGGTGCATTGTTATTATTGTGATTCTGTTATTTGTGATTATTATGGTCGTTGTGTTAATGAGAAAGAAGCAGAATGGAGGAAGAATGAGAGTTGAAGACGGAGACATTGAAGAACCAAAGAATGCAAAAATTGATGAACTGAGAACAGAAGATATTGCGGAAAGAGTTGAGGAGGAAAAGAAAATGCAAACACCATTGGCTGACAAAACGGGGGCTGAGATGAAGGTGTCATCAAATAAAGGAGAGGAGATGGAGGAGTGCGAGAACAAAGAAATGGTTGAAAATTCATTTGATTGTGAAGAAGTGATGGAAGTGGCTGCAGTGAATTTAGTTGAAATACATACTGTTCCTTCACTTATTTGTGGTGGAGCAGATGGAAGCATGGAGGGTGGTGCTTATGCAGGTGGAAAAGAAGATGAAAATATTTCAAAAAGAGATAGAAAAGCGAAAAATGGGAAAGGAAGGAAGGGGAAGAAACGGAAGCAAATAGAAGAGGTTGATGAAATTGGGGATGAGAGAGGAGGATCCGAGATTGGATTGGAGGAGTTTGGAGGGGTTGCAGCTGCAGATGATGGAAGAAATGGAAAGCCGACAGAATATTATATTGGGATATGTTCTGCACCAAATAGTCATTTTTCGATGATTGGAGAGGATTCAGAAGAGCAGGGGATGAAGAAGATGATGGAAGAAGAAAGGAAGGTGGTAAAAGAAGGGAGAGAAGAAGAAAGAGAGGAGGAGGAAAGCGTGATGAAGGAAATTGGAGGAGCACGAGAAAAAAGAAATGGAGAGACTGAAGAAGCCGAAGGAGAAGAAATGATGAAAGAATGTGAAGGGTTTGAAGATGAGGCGAAACTGACGGATGTTGATGGATGCATGAATGGTGAGGAAAGTTCGAAAGGTGAAGAAGGAGAAGCGGAAGGGAAGCGGAAGAGGAGGAAGAAAAAGAAAAGGAGAAATCAGAAA
The DNA here is from genome assembly GCF_001643675.1 of Monocercomonoides exilis. NCBI lineage: Eukaryota > Preaxostyla > Oxymonadida > Polymastigidae > Monocercomonoides > Monocercomonoides exilis. Next base: position 580,038 of record NW_027150590.1, read on the forward strand.
AGAGAAGATAAATCGGAAATTGTCAGAGATATCGTTGAAATGGGATCGTTAGATTCAGGATAGTGCAGCATTGAATATGGCAGATAATGTTGCCATCCTTGCTTCAAATAACGAAGTTGGATAAGAGGGAGGGGAGAATGAAGCTCAGAAATCAGAAAAAATAATAATATGAAAGAACTTTCAATGCGCGTGTATCGAAAGGAAGAGCACTGATGGAACTGTTTTGCTCCCTGAAAATCAGTTCATTTGTGAAATGAAAGACGCTCCCAGTCAAACTTTTTGCTGCATGTTCTGAAAGAGAAGAGTTGAAATAACTTTGCCTATTTGATAACTTGCCTATTGTTGCCGTTGCAATTGTGTCTCATCTTTTCTCAAAATCTTTTATATTCATTTTTCAATTCAATTCAATTCAATTTTTAATTTTTTATAAATTGTGTTTGTGTATTTTTCCAACCGGAAGTTTTAGAAGGAAGCATTTCACTTTATTCGTTTTTTTTCAGAAAAAGTTTTGTCCAGCTGTCATGTTTTTGTTCAATTTTCTTCTTGACTTTGACTATTTTGACATCTCAACTTTATTTCTTTTCTTTTTTTGAATATTTCTGTCACCTCATCACAACTTATTTGCTTGCTTTTCTTCTAGATTATATCGTTGGGCTGCATGGCGCAATGATATATTTGAAGTACTTTCAGTCAATCCTTGTCACATCACGAATTTTGAAAACGCCTTTTTATTCAACAAACACTCAACTCAAGAGCTTGATTCTGTTTTTTTCATTCATTTTTTGATGCAAAAGAATCGCAAAGAGAAGGAAGCATTTCTCAATAGGAGAATGTCTGAGATAATTAAACATCATTTATTCATGAAAAGTTCGTTTTATTTAATTATCTGGAGATAAATAAAATTTGAACATTTTCATCATAATATTATTCCAACTCATCAAAATTAACGTCCACAAAAAATAATAACATTATAAAGCATTTATAACCATTCAAGTGAAATTTGGTAAGTTCTAATGAAATTTTGATAAAAATATTTAAATTTCAATTTCACCTAAAGATAAGGCAAATGAAACTTTTCTTGAACATATAATTAGTTATTTTTTTTTTAATTTTTGTGATTTATTCATCACTTGCTGAGTATCATAAAGTGTTATAAATATGATATTTTTCATTTCTTATAAAATGAATGAGAAATTGAACCTCGAATGTTATTCTTTATCAATAAACATGAAAATGTTCACTGTTACAGAAAAAAAATATCTTCGTTGAAATCTGATTATTTATGAATGAATTCGCATCATATTGTTAAATAATGCATTTTACAGTCAAGATAAGTCATAAGCATTGAAATTAATTCAAATAAATTAAATAAAACCTTCAAAGGATTTTGAAAGTGAATTCATTGACTATTCTGCCGTGAAACATTATTGATTTCAGTTTACAAAATTAATGTGAATAATTTTTAATGTTGAATTATTAATAATCTTACAATAGGAAACGAATTCATTTGAAATTTTTGAGTTTTCATGAAAGGTGATTTTTTTCCGAATAATAAGAAATTTTCATGTTTTGAGACAATCAAGAAAAATCAGAGTTCAATTTGTCATCTGTTAAACGAATATTGATGATATGGGCGATTATTTTTGAAATCATATTTTTTTCATACAAAAATTTCGGTGCAAAAGTATTTCTTGAATATCAATAAACAAAAATTGAAAAGTGAAAAGGCTTGTTCAATGCCTTTTATTTTTTGATTCGGATCAACCGTTTGTTTTTTAGACAATCATCATGCTTCTTTTCTTTTGAAATAAAATTTTCTTTAAAAAAACTTTCAATCTATGAAAAATCAACACCGCGAAAAAATATCTGATTTCAAAAATAATCACCCATATGTTATGCACTAATGACTTTCTGAAACACTGCCAGACCCTAATTTTTTCATGAAAAAAAATTTTTTTAAAAAAATACTGAATTTTGTAATTTTTGAAAAAGAAGTTCGACATATTTGAATAATAAATTAAGTATATGCAGTAAGTGTTAATAATGGTGGACACTTTCAATATCTGCGGACAGTGGTATTATCTCAACAACAATTGATAGTTGCATTTTAGAAATAAAAACAATTATTACTAAAATAAACGCTAACTCACAAGTTATGCAGATATGAAACAACTTGCTCCAAATAATAAAAAACGAAACGTTTAAAAAATTTAGTGAAACTCGGAGAAATTAGATTCTCCGAGTTTCTCCTAAAAGAAAAAACAATTAAAAAAGTTATATTGTGTTGGATGGGTTACAAAAACAATTCGAATAAGATCATATTCATTGAGAATGCAATTGGGTTTATTATCCAAGCACAACTATCAATGGTTGTTGAGAGAAAGCCACTGTTCACAGTTATTTAAAGTGTCTACCATTATTAACACTTACTTTAATGTATTTTTAAAAAATGAAAAAAAAAAAACCCAAATAAGAACAAAGTCAATGACTTTAACAAGTTTTGCTTAAATGCAATCAAAAAACGTAAATTTGTAAGGTTAAGAGAGAAGGACAGTTCAAATGCTGTTGAGAAAGAAGATTCATGCAAATATTCAGTTGTTTCTTTTTGTTTATTCAGGTTTTTGGGGTTTTTTAGTGAATTAAATATAATTTTTCAACACTTTTATTTTGGGTTTTATCAACCTGTTTGAATTGAATCGATCACTTCACATTTATTGTTTTTCATATTGAAGGAAAAAATTATATATACAGTTTTAAAGATCAAAGCGAAATCGATTTTCGCTGTTTTCACGTATTTGCAATTACAAAATTGCACCTTTTGTTGTAAGAACGTTGGTCATCAATTAAATTTACATAAAAGTGTTATCTTTGCATTTTTTAGATGTTATTACCATTTATTTTGCGCAAAATCCTTATCAATTTGAATACAAGCTGTTCAGAAAATAAACACTATCCTGCAACGAATTGCGATTTTTATTTGTGAATGGAGCACATTCTTTGGAATGAAATAATGGCAGCTCGATTTTTATTCAAAAAATAATACATATTTTGTTTGGACAATTTTTTATAGATTTATTAAAAAAGGAATTGCGATCGTGAAGTTTCATTCAACATCGATTCCTTGATCCAAAAAACTAATAATAATGATGGATTCCTGCATTTCCCACCAAAATTCTGCTTCTCCTTTTCATTTACAAAGTGGGTCAATCAACATAGCAAACATGAGTTTGATCCCCCAAGAGAGTCTTAACCCATCCAGCATCATATTTGCATCTGATGATTCAAATGTTGCTGTTTTGAGCAATTCTGTCATCACGGACCTGGCTGTTTCAGCTTCAGACAATTTCCTGTTATCAGGAAAGAGCAAAAGCGAACAGATCATAAATTGTGCCTTCAGGAACATGTCTGTGAAATATGCCTCGAATAGCGATCATTTTGTGGAACATTCATGTTTTCTGAGTTCGATGGAGAACACACTCATTTGTTCATGTGTGAATGCGTTAAAAGGAGGAATTTCAAGTAGGTCCTATTCTTCTCAAGAATTTATCTGCAAAAACACAACAATTAGCAATGGAAAAAGAGAAATGAATGCTCTTGAGAAAAAAGAACAAATGAATTTGACAGATAGCCAATCATTTTCATTGTGCGAATGGGAAGATTGCACAGCACCACAAGGAGGCGCTCTTTATGTTCATAACAATGAAAAAGCAATTTTGACAGTTGAAAATTCTTCTTTTGTTAGATGCAATGCTTCATCCACAAGAGGGGGTGCAATATACACATTGAAAATCGCTGAATGCATTGTGCTTCATTCATCATTTGCTCAATGCACATCAGCAGGAACAACAAATTGTTGAGGAGGAGGGATTCAAGTTGAATATATTTATACGCAACCGATTATCGATGATTGCTCTTTTCAAAACTGTTTCTCCGGAAACGACGGAGGTGCAATTGACCTCCGTCAAACAAAAACCAATATCCAGAAGGAATGCATAAAGAATTCAATATTTGACTCTTGCGAAGCGAATCATTCAACCTCCTCAGGTGGAGGTGCAATTCTACATTGGTATCCTACGGATAAAGTTGTCATTTCAAACTGCCTATTCCGCAATTGCTATTCAATGTGCGGAGGAGGCGCTGTTGCGCAGGCAATAAATGTGAATAATAATGGAATTTTGTTTTTTTTCTGCTTTTTCCACAATAACACGTGTGGAAAATTGGGAAATGATTTATCTCTGCAAAACTCAGCGTCAAATAATATTGATTCAACCTGTTATTCAACCAGTAAAGCAACAAACAGAGTTTGTACAAACTTTTATTCAAACGTTGATCACAGTGAATGGCTTAGCAATGATTTTGGAAATGTGAGATTTGTCTCATCAGCTGATTCACAACCAAAAGGCAACGACACATATGCTTGTGGAATTTTTGAATCTTATCCATGCAGCACCATCAGTCGTTGCCTCACACAATTGATTCCAGACTTGGTTCCCATGTTGAAGTTTCTTGGGGAACAATAATCGAAACAAATAGTTTTGGTTGTGGATCTGACACTTTTACTGTTTATGAACAAAGCAATATGAGCACATCAATCCATACAGAATTTTAAGCATCTGGGCTGTCTCTATTTTCTGTGTCAGAAGGCTCATTGAATGCAAGTGATTTTGTTCTTGCGCACAACTCAGCACATGTAAATAATCGAGTCTCAAAACTATTAGAGATAAGTGGAGCAGGATAGATGCATATAAGTGGGCTAAACATATCTGCTGGAAGTATGCAATCAGCAAAAACAGCATTTACTACAGAATTGATGAATGTTTTGAACGAGAAGAAAAGATGGGAAATGTTCACTAAACAATGATTGTTTCCGGGTCATTATTGCTAATGTTATGTTTTACGAACGAAGCATTCCGAATTTTTTGAATTCTGCTTTGATGGAATGGAAAGAACAACTTGGAATGCG